>NW_024429548.1:0-7408 GCF_017639785.1 Mesocricetus auratus
CTTTCACCACATCCTCTCCAGCATAAATTGTCATTGGTGTTTTTGATTTTAGCCATTCTGACAGGGGTGAGATGGTATCTGAGAGTTGTTTTGATTTGCATTTCCCGGAGGTCTAAGGATGTTGAGCACTTTCTCAAGTGCCTCTCAGCCATTTTAGACTCCTCTATTGAAAACTCTCTATTTAGTTCTGCAGCCCACTTTTTAATAGGGTCCTTTGGTGTTTTGGAGACTTGCTTCTTGTGTTCTTTGTAAATTTTGGAGATCAACCCTCTGTCAGATGTGGGATTAGTAAATATTTTTTCCCATTCTGTGGGCTGCCTTTTTGTCTTGCTGACTGTGTCCTTTGCCTTACAGAAGCTTCTCAGTTTCAGTAGGTCCCATTTATTAATTGTTGATCTTACTGCCTGTGCTACTGGTGTTATGTTCAGGAAACTGTCTCCTGTACCAATTCGTTCAAGGGTACCACCCACTTTCTCTTCTAAGACGTTCAGTGTGGCTGGATTTATGTTGAGGTCTTTGATCCATTTGGACTTAAGTTTTGTGCATGGCGATAGACATGGATCGATCTGCATTCTTCTAAATGCCAGTCTCCAATTATGCCAGCACCATTTGTTGAAGATGCTTTCTTTATTCCATTGTATATTTTCAGCTTCTTTGTCAAAGATCAGATGTTCGTACGTGTGTGGGTTAATACCCGGGGTTTCAATTCGATTCCGTTGGTCTACCTGTCTATTTTTGTGACAATACCAAGCTGTTTTCAGGATTATAGCTCTATAATAGAGCTTCAGGTCAGGGATGGTGATGCCTCCGGACGTTGCCTTGTTGAACAGGGTTTTTTTGGCTATCCTGGGTCTTTTGTTTTTCCATACAAAATTGATTATTGTTCTTTCAAGGTCTGTGAAGAACTGTGCTGGGATTTTATTGGGGATTGCATTGAATCTGTAGATTGCTTTTGGCAGGATTGCCATTTTTACTACATTGATCCTACCTATCCAAGAGCATGGGAGATCTTTCCATTTTCTGAGGGCTTCTTTAATTTCTTTCTTTAAAGATTCAAAGTTCTTACGATACAGGTCTTTCACTTGTTTGGTTAGCGTTACCCCAAGGTATTTTATGTTGTTTGTGGCAATTGTAAAGGGTGATGTTTCTCTGATTTCTCTTTCAGCCCTTTTATCATCTGTATATAGTAGGGCTACTGATTTTCTTGAGTTGATCTTGTAGCCTGCCACTTTGCTGAAGGTGGTAATCAGCTGTAAGGGTTCCCTGGTAGAGTTCTTTGGGTCATTGATGTAAACTATCATATCATCTGCAAACAGTGAAAGTTTGACCTCTTCCTTCCCAATTTCTATCCCCTTGATCCCCCTTTATTGTCGTATGGCAATAGCTAGAACTTCAAGTACCATGTTGAAAAGGTATGGAGAGAGTGGACAGCCTTGTTTTGTTCCTGATTTTAGAGGAATTGTGTTGAGTTTCTGTCCATTTAGTTTGATGTTGGCTGTTGGTTTACTGTATATAGCTTTTACTATGTTTAAGTATGTCCCTGTTATCCCAGATCTCTCCAAGACCTTTATCATGAAGGGGTGTTGGATTTTGTTAAAGGCTTTTTCAGCATCTAGTGAGATGATCATGTGATTTTTGTTTTTCAGCTTGTTTATATGGTGGATTATGTTGATGGATTTTCATATGTTGAACCATCCCTGCATTCCTGGGATGAAACCTACTTGATCGTGGTGAATGATTGTTTTGATGTGTTCTTGGATCCGATTTGCCAGTATTTTATTGAGTATTTTTGCATCAATGTTCATGAGAGATATTGGTCTGAAGTTCTCTTTCTTAGTTGTATCTTTGTGTGGCTTGGGGATCAAGGTTATTGAAGCCTCATAGAAAGAGTTTGGCAAAGACCCTTCTGCTTCTATTGTGTGGAACACTTTGAGAAGAACTGGTATAAGCTGTTCTTTGAATTTCTGGTAGAATTCTGCACTGAGGCCATCTGGACCTGGGCTTTTTTTCGTTGGGAGACTGTTGATGACAGCTTCTTTTTCCATAGGGGTTATAGGTCTATTTAAATTGCTTATCTGTTCTTGATTTAGTTTTGGCAATTGATAGCTGTCCAGGAAGTCATCCATTTCCTTTAAATTTTCGAATTTTGTGGAGTACAGGTTTTCAATGTATGACCTAATGATTCTCTGGATTTCCTCAGAGTCTGTTGTTATGTCCCCCTTTTCATTTCTAATTTTGTTAATTTGCGTGTTCACTCTCTGCTGTTTGGTACATTTGGACAAAGGTTTGTCTATCTTGTTGATTTTCTCAAAGAACCAACTCTTCGGTGCGTTGATTCTTTGTATTGTTTTCCTGGTTTCTACTTTATTGATTTCAGCCCTCAATTTGATTATTTCCTGGCGTCTACTCCTCCTGGGAGAGTGTGCTTCTTTGTGTTCTAGAGCTTTCAGCTGTGATGTTAATTCTCTGGTATAACTGTTCTCCTGTTTCTTCATGTGAGCATTTAGCGCTATGAAATTCCCCCGTAGCACTGCTTTCAAAGTGCCCAATAGGTTTGGGTATGTTGTGTCTTCATTCTCATTTAATTCGAGGAAGTCTTTAATTTCTTTTTTTATTTCCTCTTTGACCCAGGGATGGTGCAGTTGAGCATTATTCAATTTCCATGAGTTTGTAGGTTTTCTTCAATTTGTGTTGTTGTTGAATTCTAATTTTAAAGCATGGTGGTCTGATAAGATGCATGGAGTTATTCCAATTTTTTTAGCTGCTGAGGTTTGATATGTTGCCAAGTATGTGGTCGATTTTTGAGAAGGTTCCATGTGGTGGTGAGAAGAAGGTATATTCTTTTTTATGTGGATGAAATGTTCTATAGATATCTGTTAATCCCAGTTGGGTCATTACTTCTAGTAGCCCTTTTGCTTCTTTGTTGAGTTTCTGTTTGGTATTGCTGTCTAGTGGTGAGAGTTGTGTGTTGAAATCTCCCACTATAACTGTGTGGGGCTTTAGATGAGATTTAAGTTCTAATAATGTTTCTTTAATGAATGTGGATGCCTTTGTATTTGGGGCATAGATGTTCAGAATAGACACTTCCTCTTGGTGGGTTTCACCTGTGATGAGTATGTAATGACCTCCTTCATCTCTTTTGATTGATTTTATTTTAAAGTCTAGTTTGTTAGATATTAGGATTGCTACCCCGGCTTGTTTCTTGGGTCCATTCGATTGAAAATTTTTTTCCCAACCTTTAATTCTCAGGTAATGTCTGTCTTTGAGGGTGAGGTGTGTTTCTTGTATGCAGCAGAAGGAAGGGTTCTGTCTTCGAAACCATTCTGCTAGTCTGTGTCTTTTTATGGGTGAGTTAAGGCCATTAATATTGAGGGATATTAATGACCATTGATTGCTCATCCTTCTTCGATTTGCAATGGTTGTTGGTGGTAGAATTATGTGTGGAATTTCACCCCTTTGTTCTTTTGGCTGTTGGTAGAGAGGGATTCTCTAATGCCTATGTTTTTCAGGTTGTAGTTAGCTTCCCTGGGTTGGAGTTTTCCTTCCAAAATTTTCTGTAGGGCTGGGTTAGCGGACACATATTGCTTGAATCTAGTTTTGTCATGGAATATATTGTTTTCTCCGTCTATAGTGATTGAGAGCTTTGCCGGGTATAGTAGTCTGGGCTCGCATCCGTGGTCTCTTAGTGTAGGTAGAATATCTATCCAGGACCTTCTGGCTTTCAGCGTTTCCATGGAGAAATCAGGTGTAATTCTGATAGGTCTGCCTTTATATGTTACTTGACCTTTTTCCTTAGCTGCTCTTAATATACTTCCTTTTTTCTGTATGTTTGGGGTCTTGATTATTATGTGGCGAGGGGATTTTTTTTGTGGTCCACTCTATTTGGTGTTCTGTAGGCTTCTTGTACCTTCATTGGCATGTCTTTCTTAAGGTTGGGAAAGTTTTCTTCTATGATTTTGTTGAATATGCCTTCTGCCCCTTTGAGCTGGATTTCTTCTCCTTCTTCTATACCTATTATTCTTAGGTTTGGTCTTTTCATGGTGTCCCATATTTCCTGGATGTTTTGTGTTAAGGATTTGTTGGATTTAACGTTTTCTTTGGTTGATAAATCCATTTCTCCTAGCGTATCTTCAACACTTGAGATTCTCTCTTCCATCTCTTCTATTCTGTTGGTAATGCTTGTATTGGTAGTGCCTGTCTGTTTGTCCAGCTTTTCTATTTTCTGCCTTTCTTCGGATTGTGTTTTTTTAATGACTCTATTTCAGTTTTCAACCCTTGCAGTGTTTGCATTGCTTCTTGCAATTTTCTGTTTATCTGTTCGTCCGTTTGTTGCCTTTTATGAATTTTTTGGTTTGTTCTTTCTTCCATTTCTTGCATTTTTTGGTTTGTTTTTTGTTCCATTTCTCGCATTTTGTGCTTTGTTTCTTCTTCCATTTCCTGCCTTTTTTGGTTTGTTTCTTCTTCCATTTTTTTCATTTTTTGCTTTTTTTTTCTACCATTTCTTGCATTTTTTGCTTTGTTTCTTCTTCCATTTCGTGCCTTTTTTGGTATGATTCTTCTTCCAATTCTTGCATTTTTTGCTTTGTTTTTTCTTCCATTTCTTGCATTTTTTGCTTCATTTCTTCTTCCATTTTCTGCCATTTTTGTTTGTTTTTTCTTCCAATTCTTGCATTTTTTGGTTTGTTTTTTCTTCCATTTCTTTGAGTGATTTTCCAATATCCTCTTTTAGGGCCTCTATCAATTTCATGAAAGTGCTTTTAAGGTCGTTTTCTTCTGCTTCGTCCGCATTGGAATGTTGGGGTCTTGCTGGTGTGGAGTCTCTAGAATCTGGCGGTGTCTTATTTGTTTTTCTGTTGCTGAGTGTGTTTTTGTATTGTCTCTTTCCCATCTCTTCTTCTAGTGGGTGCAGAAAGAGCCCCTTACTGGTCTGGGGACCAGAGTTCCCTTTTGGTGGGTGCTAGCAAGTCCAATAATCTGGTGGTTCTTCTATTCCTTGTCCGAATGCTGGTCCCATGGGTGGAGAAGAAGAACAGGAATCTGGGGCACTTATCCTCTTACCTCGTCCCCTGGACCCTATGTTGGGTCCTGTTGTACTTGATCCAGAACAGCTACTCCCCTGGTCTCCCTGGGTCCTCTGGTTTCCTGGTCTCGTTGGTGGGAGAGAAGACCTGGGTGCTTGGGTCCCGCCAGGATTGGGAGCTCTGTGCAGGTCCCAGGCGATCTGCAGGCACTGGAGCACAGGCCGGGAAGCTGGCCTGTTTACCTGATGCTGCTGGAAGATCCGCCGCTTCCCTGGACTCCCAGCCTCCTCTCCTTTCCTGGTCTCGTTGGTGTGAGCAAAGATCCAGAGTCTGGGGTGCTTGGCTCCTGCCGGGATTGGGAGCTCTGTGCAGGTCCCAGGCGATCTGCAGGCATTGGAGCACAGGCCGGGAAGCCGGCCTGTTTACCTGATGCTGCTGGAAGAACTGCCGCTTCCCTGGACTCCCAGCCTCCTCTCCTTTCCTGGTCTCGTTGGTGTGAGCAAAGATCCAGAGTCTGGGGTGCTTGGCTCCTGCCGGGATTGGGAGCTCTGTGCAGGTCCCAGGCGATCTGCAGGCATTGGAGCACAGGCCGGGAAGCCGGCCTGTTTACCTGATGCTGCTGGAAGAACTGCCGCTTCCCTGGACTCCCAGCCTCCTCTCCTTTCCTGGTCTCGTTGGTGTGAGCAACGATCTGGAGTCTGGGGTGCTTGGCTCCCACGGGGATTGGGAGCTCTGTGCAGGTCCCAGGCGATCTGCAGGCACTGGAGCACAGGCCGGGATGCCGGCCTGTTTACCTGATGCTGCTGGAAGAACCGCCACTTCCCTGGACTCCCAGCCTCCTCTCCCCTGCAGAAGGATCCTAAGTGTGCCACGTCGTTCTTGCTGGCGAGACGGTAGTGCTGGACATCTCGTCCTGAAACCCGGGAACTCGAGACCTCATCATCGTCAGCACCATCGGAGACCCCTTGGATTCAAGGAGGATTCAGAACTGCAGGTAACTACGCTTGGAGAGGTATGTTATTCTGGGACTTTGGATTGGAGCCTGTGTTACAATTGTTACATTGTTACAATTGTTCGGCACGTTAAGTCCCACGTAAATAAGCGGCAGTGCCTGACTGTGTGCTTTAGTCTCTTGTAGATAAAAGAACTGTGCACAGTCGTTACTTTTGTTTCATTTTTAAAGAGGTAGACCGGGTAGCTCCTTGGTTTGCCTGCTCAGGGTTCTTGAAGCTTCATGGAATAAATTATAGCATGTCAGAAACCGAGCGTAGTGAGAGGTTAGTTGCACGTAAAAAGAAACTGGTTGTAACTAAGAAAGATAACACCCCCCGGTAAATCTAAGGATAAGGGGGAGCCCTTACAGTCCCCAAGAGGGACATTAGAAGATAAACAAAAAAGGGAGAAGGCTTATACCCTTTTCAGGAACTGGAAGCTTGCACAAATGCAAGTCACACATACAGGCCTGCCCTACAATCCTCAGGGACAAGGCATCGTGGAGCGAGCACATCGCACAATTAAGTTTTTCATAATAAAACAAAAAGGGGGAATTATGAAGGAGTTGCCCCCAACACCAATGGCTATTGCCATGGCATTGTTTACTATGAATTTTTTAAATCTGGATGATAAGGGTCAAAATGCAGCAACAAGGCATTGCGTGGATCAGCAAAGACACAAAGAATTTGTAAAATGGAAAGATGTGCTAATGAATGGAAAGGCCCGGATCTTATTCTAATAAGATCCAGGGGAGCTGTTTGTGTTTTTCCACAGAATGAAGAAAATCCCTTTTGGGTCCCAGAACGACTCACCAGAACCGTTATGGAGCAAAAGGATGGCGAGACATATTCCTGTGACAAAGAGGAACAACTTGACATTGATGGCACTAATTGCAATAAATTGGACCTATAAGTGAGGGTCGCCATTTTTCAAATTAATTCTACTCGCCTTGACATGTCCTTCACGGAGGGATTGTCTTCATGGATTTCTTCAGCTGTTTTATATTTCAAAGAATGGGTGGGGGTGGGATTGTTTGGAGCAGTCCTATGCTGTGGAATAGCGTTTATTCTCTGGCTGGTCTGCAAGCTCAGAACCGGAAACAACAGAGATAAGGTGGTCATAGCACAAGCACTGGATGCACTCGAGCAAGGGGCGTCAACCGATATCTGGTTGACTATGCTTAAGCAATAGGCTGCCGACTGAACAGCTCCTGTACACCCGGAACTTAGGTTCATTGCACAGGGTAGAGTGTTTAGTCTGGCCTCCCAAGAGGGGTGTTGAGCAAAGGCATCGCACAGAGAGTCATTTTCCTCTGAGAGACATGTTGTCCTGCATAAGGGTTACCTGCTGTATTTTTCCCTTTTCCCAGAAAAAGGCAGAGGACAGGTCGGAAG
>NW_024429549.1:0-564 GCF_017639785.1 Mesocricetus auratus
AATAAGGAAACTCTTTGGATGAATGGCTTTAGGGTAGATATTTAGATTATAAAAAGACAGACTCATAGTTGTACAGTGATATTCTTGACTTAATGGGAACATAGTTGTTATCAATTACTTCTCCTGGACATTAACTTTGATGTACATAAGTATTCACTAAATTCTACTAACAATCAGATTGGCTGTATTATCAAATTTCATAGAAAAGGAAAGCATCGGGTGTCAAACTCACACAGCAAACACATAACACAGAGCAGAAAACTTTTTCTATTCAGGTCTGACATCCACAGCCTCTCCTTTAGCCACCTCATGTCTCCTTGCATACGGTCAAGACCAGAACAGCTCAAATAGAATTGCCACCAATTTCCAGGTGATGGAAAAAGACTGCAATTTGGAAATTAGAGGATGATTCATAAGGGCATAGCATCTAAATTGAGCTGGAAAGAGAGGAGAGAAAGGGATATCAAATGAAATGGAAAAGCATGATTTAAATTTTTCTGAGCACACTCCCATGAGAAAATTCAGGTGAGATCACAGATCTGAACTTTAACCAACAGGGTTTCT
>NW_024429550.1:0-7907 GCF_017639785.1 Mesocricetus auratus
TGTCCCGCGCTACCGTCTCGCCAGCAAGAACGACGCAGAACACTCGGATCCTTCTGCAGTAAAGCTTTAATGCATCTTGAGAGATAGATGATCAGCTTCTTAGAGGGAGACCCCAAGCTAAGAAACCCAGCCCCTTATATAAGCCTAGGAGCTCCGAGTGAGATGTGTAGAGCCGGGATTGGTGGTTTGCACATCACCCCAGATGACGTCACGGGAGAGGCACAGTTTAAACGGTTAACTCCAACTGACAGCGACAGTTAACTCCAACTGACAGCGACAGTTAACTCCAACTGACAGTGGATGTCAGCGCCATCTTCTAACGGCAATAGCGATAGCGAGGGCGGCTCCTCACATCTCCCCCTATTCATTTATTTTTGAAGCAATAGGACACCCACAACTTTGGAGTGGAGATAGAGGTCAAATCCCCATGTGCAAATTCGGAACATGTACAAAGCTCCTCTCCAGGGTCTTATCCCCAGAGGAAGTCCTGACCAGTCCGATGTCTTTTTTCTGGGGGAAGGAGATCATGACATAGAACCTTCATGCAAGATGACTTATCTCCCAGGAGAAAGTCGTTATACCGCAGACCTCTCCTGTGCAGTGCTTAGCCTTGCAACTCCTTGGGCTGCTGAAGCCTACCCACTCTATCCCGTGCAATGAGACTAGCCTCGTGGGGTGCAAGAGCTGGGAGGCCAGCGACCTATTGCTTTAACATGGTTAACCAAATGTCAGGGGATGCTCCGTGTTCTAAGGCAGCAAGTGCTTGTGCCACCACCACTTTCTCCTTTTGTTTGGGCTCTGAGCGTACACACCATCCAAAGCATCAACACTATTCCACAGCAGAGAACTAGGCTAAATGATCCTACCCCCACCCATTCCTTAAAATAAGAAAATGCAGATGAAATCCAGGGGAGAGGTCTTCCATCAGAGAAAGATCCAGATGCGTCGAATTCACTTGCAGGATCGCCATTCTCAACTCACGGAGTGTCTGCTCAAACTCAAAAGTCCAATTCTGTAATAAATGTTGAGACAGAGCTTTTGACAGGTTAGCTGCTCTTGTAAAATTCTCATATTGTACTAAGTGACACAAAGGCCAGGCAACTTTGTTCACATCCCAATTTGGCCATCTGCCACAATATATCCAATTGTTCCTGAACCAAATTAATCTGTTGGTTTACCAACATCAGGCCTCCTTGTATCTGAGAATTGGCAGTGGCCTGTTTATCTAGGACCATGGTCACAGTGGCCTATAGTTCATTAATGGTTTGAGTTGTCTGCACAGTGGCAGAAAGTGCAAGGGCCGAGGCGGTAACCGAAGCAGTAACCGCGGCGGTGGCTATCAGGCCCACAATAATAGCAGAGATCCCAAAAATCTCGCTTTTCCCTAAACAAACTCAAATTACTTGGCGCCTCAACAGGAGCTGGAATAAATCGAGGCATGCGCATTACCAAAGCAAAGGGTGCTTAATAGCATCCCAGCATAATGCATAAAAACAATTCTAAGCAGAACAATTTATTTCTTTCTGATTCTTACCTAAGGTATCATTACTCACAACCCAAATAAAGGGCAGCTGAATAATTAGTTCTCTTAAAAGGGGTATACTTAACATTGGAGGAGGACCAATCAGATGATCCAGAGCTCTGTCCCTCACTCAGACTGTTGCCTAATGCCCCTTTCCAATCAAAAGTAATCTGTCCCTTCTCACTATCATAGGAGAAAGATCAGTACAGCTTCCATTAATTCAAAAGGATTAGCATTAGATCTTTCTGGATCCATATGAATAAAATTATCCTTTAATGAAGAAATCACAGTAAAGCACAAGCTTCCTACTAATGACAAGGTTCTCTCATCCTGAAAACTCTGTATCTGAGGATCTAAAGGCAAAAAGGCAAGCCCCAACTCTCTATTATTTGTGAAAAATCTAGGGAACACCTGGGCATTCTGCATCACTGGCATCGGTAGGGGAAGGTAGACATGATGGCCCACCGTAACTCTCCCATCATACTAGGAACCATCATCCCGAGTAGGAGAGTCTTCATCACCCACTTGGCCTCCATCCTTCTTATTCTGGAGTTGTGAAGGAGCTCTTCGAGTGAGTCTTTCAGGGATCCACAGGGGGTTTTCTTCCTCCTGTGGAAAAACACACACAGCTCCCCTGGATCTTATAAGAATAGGATCCGGGCCTTTCCAGAGATCAGTCAAGACATCTTTCCATTTTACCATTTCTTTTGGCCTATCAGGCTCTAAACTGTGGCGATCAGCCGCAGTGTGGCCTTGGGCATCACAGTTCAAGAAATTAAGGGTAAAAAGTGCCATGGATACAGCAACTCTTGGTACCGAGGGTAGAACATCCTCAATACTCCCCTTTTGTTTAATCAGATATGATTTGAGTGTACGATGGGCACGTTCCACAATGCCCTGTCCTTGAGGGTTATAAGGTAGGCCAGTTAGATGGGTAACATCCATTTGCCGACAAAACTGTCGGAATTTTTGAGAGGTATATGCTGGTCCATTGTCTGTTTTTAAAATTCTGGGTTTTCCCCAAGCACTCCAGGCCTCAAGGCAATGTTGAATCACATATGAGGCCTTTTCCCCTGTTAGGGGTGTGGCAAACATTACGCCAGAACAGGTGTCAACAGAAACATGAACATATTGAAGCCTTCCAAAGAGGGAATATGAGTAACATCCATCTGCCACATCTGCAATGGTCTAATGCCACGTGGGTTTATTCCCATGTGGGGAGTAGGTAAGAATTCGCAGCAATTCTGGCATTGAGTAACAATTTCCCTAGCCTCTTTCCTGGATAGAGCAAAACGACGGCGCAAGGTCTCAGCCGTCACATGAAAGCGCTTATGGAATTCTTTTGCTGCTTGTGCATGGGTAGACAAGGCAGCGGCCACCAGCTTTGTAGCCTTGTCCGCTAAGTCATTCCCTAAGGACATGGGACCTGGGAGTCCAGAATGTGCTCGGACATGGGTAATGAAAACAGGAAATCTCCTATTTAACAAGGCAGCTTGTATCTTCTGAAAGATGTTAGCAACTCTGCTGGAGGATCTTATTATTCCAGCTATCTCAAGGAGATTAACTGCATTAACCACATAAGAGGAATCTGATACAATATTGAGGGGTCCTGGAAAAGCCTCAAGAACCTCCAGTACTATCAGACATTCTACAACTTGAGGTGAAGTTTCATTATATTGTTTAGATATAACCCTATCCTTGACCACATAAGCTCCCATACCAGTTTTTGATCCATCAGTGTACACCACAGTCCCATCTGGGAGTGGGTCTTTAGCTGTCACTTGTGGAAACACTATAGCCTGGTTTAGGGCAAACTGTAAAATTGGATGCTTTGGAAAATGATTATCAATTTGTCCTGAAAAGGAAGTAACTAAAACTGCCCAATCACTAGATGTGGCTGCCAAGGTCTGAACTTGTGCAGCAGTATAAGGCACAATCAAGGAATCAGGATCCCTGCCAAAATGTGTAACAGCTGCTTTTATTCCGCGAAGCGCGAGCTGTGCAACAGCATCAGGGTACCAGTCAATAATCTTAGCAGGGGAAGCATTTGGATGAATCCAAAGTAATGGTCCATGTTGCCACAGGACTGCAGTTGGCAATTGAGCTGTCTTAAAAACACACAGATTAAAAGGTAGTGACTCCTCAATTCGTTGTAATTGTGCTTCCTGTAAGGCCTCTTCCACCATCTGTAAGGCTCGGTGGGCGGCAGGGGTAAATTTTCTGGGTGAGGAGATATGAGGCTCACCCTCCAGGAGATCGAAGAGGGGTTTTAGATCAGCAGATGGAATTTTTAAAAAGGGCCTCAACCAATTTATATCTCCCAGAAGTTTCTGAAAATCATTTAATGTTTGTAAGTGGTCTTTGCGAATTTCTATTTTCTGAGGAACTATATTTTTGGGAGTAATCTTTGAGCCCAAAAAGAGCCCTGTATCTGCAATTTGAACCTTTTCTGAGGCAATCTCTAATCCCCACTGTTTTAATTCAGCCACCAGCATGGGAAAAGCCTTTTGTAAAACATCTAACTCTTTGTGACAAATAAGAATATCGTCCATATAATGGATAACGATTAAAGATGTAAATTGCTTCCTAATTGGCTCCAAAGCCTCCTGCACATATAGCTGACATATTGTTGGGCTATTGGCCATGCCTTGCGGCAGTACCTTCCACTGAAATCTCTTGTCTGGTTCCATATGATTAAGAGAAGGGATAGTGAAGGCAAACCTTGGTCTATCCCGTGGGTAAAGTGGAATAGAGAAGAAACAATCCTTAATATCTATAATAATAAGCTTCCAATCTTGAGGAAGTGCAGAAAGCAAAGGAAGGCCTCTTTGAACAGGGCCAAAAAGATGCATCTGATTGTTAATGGCCCGCAGGTCGTGGAGTAATCTCCACTTCCCAGATTTCTTCTTAATAACAAAAATTGGTGTATTCCATGGGGAGGTAGAAGGCTCTAGATGCCCCAGCCGTTCCTGTTCTTGCACTAATCTTGTGACAGCCTCTAATTTTTCAGAGGATAGAGGCCATTGAGAGACCCATAACGGCTCCTCTGTTTTCCATGGTATGGGTCGTGAAGCCTCAACGGCCCCTAAATAAAACCCAGTCCTTTTCTACCCCGATTTCCGTGTTGTGTAATGGGTTTTATTCTGCCTTGTTCTTGCCTACCCAAGCCTCTACCATTTGTATACCCCATCTTTGCCATAATGGCTGATGCCTGGGGGAGTATTCATTAGTTAGGGTCATGCCCATGGCTTGTAACACATCTCGTCCCCATAAATTTACAGGGAGTGGCAACACATAGGGGGTAAAACATCCCTGTTTGCCTTCAGCATCCCGCCAGGTTAAGGCTGAGGCACTGATGGCAGGAGAGGACTGGTATCCAAGACCTTGTAGAGAATGAGATGAAACAACAGTGGGCCAAGACTTCGGCCACCAATGGAGTGAAATAATGCTTTTGTCTGCTCCCGAATCCATTATCCCTTCAAATTCTTTTCCATTAATTAACAATTTTATTGTAGGTCTCTCATTTAGGGGTATAGCCAGATAGGCTGAATCACTTCCAGAAGATCCCATAGCCCTTTTTTGTAAAGTGTAGGTTTCTCCATCCCCGAGGGAGGGCAGCAACACCAGTTGTGCAATTCTATCTCCCTGCTTTATAGAAAATACACCCCGAGGGCTAGAACAGAGAACTTGAATCTCCTCTTTATGATATGGGTCAACAATCCCAGGATATATAATGAGTCCCTGTAAAGTTAAGGAGCCACGGCCCAGAATAAGCCCAATGGTGGCAGGGGGCAAAGGTCCAGGGAATGGACTGGGACCGGTTGAACATTCATTTGGGGCATGAGTAAGAAGTCGGAGGCGGCACGCAAGTCCATTCCGGAGGTTCCTCGGAAACCTCTACTTCCTCTTGATTGCTTTTCTGAAATTGGTTCCCATATTTCTGAGGGCCCTGGGACCATGGGCCCCGTGACCCGTTTTTGATTGGGGTACCTTGGATTCTTCAATAGGGGGCAGAAGCCTCCCTTTTACATCCCGGACTGACCTGCATTCGCTAGCCCTATGATAACCTTTACCACAACGATAGCAAAGCTTCGATTCTCTTGTTCTTTCAGGGGCTTGACAATCTTTCTTAAGGTGCCCCATTCTCCCACAATTAAAACAAGCTTTTCGATTAGATAAATCTCTATACCTGTGCGTTTGTAAAATGGCGGCAGCTAGTCCTGCATTGGTTAGGGGTCCCCCAGCTCCCTGCACACTCTGAGCCAATCTTGTAAACCTTTGCTTTTGCGAGGGCGATAGCCGCTCGACATTCCTGGGTTGCTTGTTCATAGACAAGTTGCTCAATCAGGGGCATAGCTTGTTCTGAATCACCAAAGATGCGACTGGCGGCCTCTGTCATTCTGGCCACAAAGTCTGAAAATGGCTCTTGGGGTCCTTGGACAATCTTTGTAAGGTGTCCACTGGACTCTCCCCTTTTGTGAGGGCCTTCCATGCTTTAATAGCGGCGGCCGACACCTGACCATAGACGCCCCAGATGTAGTTGGTTTGATTAAGGGCATGTTGACCCTGACCTGTCAGCATTTCAAATGTCCACTGCCTCTGATTCTCATCTTCAGCCGTGGCATTAACTCTAGCTTGTGCCTGGGCTGCATCATACCAGAGAGCCTTCCATTCCATGTATTGTCCCATGTTGGGAAGCACTGCTTTCACTGTCGTTTGCCAGTCAGTGGGAGTCATGGCAAAATTAGCAAGCCTTTCCACCTGTAATGTGGTAAAGTTAGCATTGACCCCATAATTACGAACGGATTCGGCCAATTCTTTAATTTGATTGTAATCTACGGGGGTATGTACTCTTCCGCCTTCCACATTCTCGAATACTGGAAAAGCCATTTGTATTTTCTCCGTTCCTCTAAAGGTAAAAAGGAGTCAGTACCAGTATTCAGCCGAAGCTCATATGGCGGAGGCGCTGAGAGCGTGAGCCCGCCGGATTTATAGGCGGTGGCCTCACATTCATTTTTGTTTTCAGTGGCCGGTGTCTATCAGGGTGATATCTTTTTCCTCATACCGTGCCACCTCCTCCTCTAGACCACCTTCTTCGCTAGAATCCAGAGTGTCAGAATCAGAATTATCTAGCTCCAAGGCTTCTAGCTCTACTGCAGGGTATAGACTAGATTCTGGCTTTTTCTTTTTCTTAGATTTGTTAAGGGGTGAATGATAACTCCCTTCTTTCTCTCCCCCTTTCTTAACTTCCTGGGGAGGGCCTTTTTTCTTAGACATGTCTTTTCTTTTGCGAGCTCCCATTCTCTCACTCCGTTCAGTTTCTGACATGCTATCCTGAACTTCCTCTAAGGTTCCCTGACTTTCTATTATAGCAGGGTGACAGGCCTCATCCTCCAAGCAGTTTTTAACTAGCTTCCAAATGGCTTTGGTACCTAAGCAGAGATCTCCTTCTGCATGCTTCCTGTCTAGTTCTTTACCTAGCTTGTTCCATGAGGCCACAGTGAGGGACCCGGAACAAGCATACCATGGTGCCACTCTATCTACCTCCTTCACAAAATTTTGAAGTGTTCGTGGTGCAATTTTAAGATCTCTTTGTTTTAGCACAGTCTGTAAGGCTGTAACCACTGACTGTGACGACCCCATCGCGCTGACAGCTTATCTAAAAAACGCGCTCAACTCCGTTACCAGACTGACAGCACCAGACTGACAGCACCAGACTGACAGCACCAGACTGACAGCGCCAGATGGACAGCGCCAGATGGACAGCGCCAGACGGACAGCGCCAGATGGACAGCGCCGTTCTGTCAGCACCAGCCACGATGAAGGAGAAGGACAAACAGGACTAGCACCAAAGCCTCCACTGACCCGTCCCACGGTGATGACAAACTAAGGCCAAAGTCGAGAAAAGGGTTGTTCAGGATAAAGCATACCTCTCTGAACCTACGTCCCTGCAGTTCTGAATCCGCCCCGTTTTCCGAGGGGTCTCCCGCGGCGCCGGCGATGTTGAAGAGTTCCCGGGTTTCGGCACCAGATGTCCCGCGCTACCGTCTCGCCAGCAAGAACGACGCAGAACACTCGGATCCTTCTGCAGTAAAGCTTTAATGCATCTTGAGAGATAGATGATCAGCTTCTTAGAGGGAGACCCCAAGCTAAGAAACCCAGCCCCTTATATAAGCCTAGGAGCTCCGAGTGAGATGTGTAGAGCCGGGATTGGTGGTTTGCACATCACCCCAGATGACGTCACGGGAGAGGCACAGTTTAAACGGTTAACTCCAACTGACAGCGACAGTTAACTCCAACTGACAGCGACAGTTAACTCCAACTGACAGTGGATGTCAGCGCCATCTTCTAACGGCAATAGCGATAGCGAGGGCGGCTCCTCACA
>NW_024429551.1:0-639 GCF_017639785.1 Mesocricetus auratus
AAATATAGTTTAACCTGAACTTGATGTCTTTTTTTAAATCTATGAATTAACATCTCTTCATATTTAAATGAGATGACTGGAAAATAGTAATCATAATCAGTGACTGGAAAATATTATGCAATGATCGTTTTGAAACATGGTGCTAATCTATTGTTTCAACCTCAGTAACAACTAAGCCGATAAAAGGCAATAAATTATACTGTAACTTAAGGATGATTTTCTTGTCTGCTTGCTTTGGATTCTGTAAAAAGTCTAGATTGGGATCAAGGGAAAATACAAAAATACTAACTTGTGTGTATCTTGAATTTGCTGATCTCTCGGGATATCCTGTCTTTTTTATCTTCCTTCATTTCTATAGCATTTATATCCTCCTAATATAAAATAGAAAGGAATTAATATGAATTTGCATACATTAATATAAAAATGTTATGATTTAGCACTGGGCAGATATTAACACAACTAAGGAAAAACATACCAACTTGGCAATAAAATCTAATCTAAAACTAAATAATAACAAAATCCCAAATCTCACGACTAGTACCACACATAAAATCAAATTTCACAATTCAAACAAACCTTGGTGATGAGTGGGTAAGGAATCAGTAGCGCCACTGGAAATCTATGGAAATTCTGCAGAGA
>NW_024429552.1:0-613 GCF_017639785.1 Mesocricetus auratus
TGTCTTGTAGTGCTAACAGACCAGTATGTGAGATTTGTCTCCTGCTCAGTATTGCTGGCACTGGACAAGTTCCTGTTTCCTTCTCTAGTCCTAGGGCAGAGAGCCCTTGATTGGAATGTGGATTTTTGTAGATATTTTTCAGTGACATGTTAACAAAACAAAACAAAAAACATTTTTCCAGCATCTATTCTATTTGAAGTCTTTGAGTAGTTCAATGTGTTTCATGACCTTTACTGATGTCTATAAGAGAAACAATACTTTAATATTTGAAAAGGTTTTAATGTGATTTCACTTCAAACTAAAATCACATTTTTTAATAACCTCAAAAATAAAAGCATTTAAGAGATGCAGTGAAATTGCCAATGAAAGAACACATGCCAAGGAGGCCAAAATTATGTACATTTATTTGAACTTAGATTGAATTAGAATAGCCATGCTTAATCCAGTGAGATTTTCTGAGTGTTTTATACTGACAGTAACAATTACATTGCTTTTCCCCTATGAACCAGAAAGAAATAAAAGAAAAAACAAACTGTTAGAAGAGAATAGATATCTAACCATTTGTGTAGTCTTTCTCAAAACTCATTTGCATTCTGAATGTTATCTGAATACT
>NW_024429553.1:0-2563 GCF_017639785.1 Mesocricetus auratus
TATAGTGGGAGATTCCAACACACCCCATTCACTACTAGACAGGAATACCAGACAGAAATTCAACAAAGAAGCAAACAGTCTAATAGAAGTAATGACCCAACTGGGATTAACAGATATCTATAGAACATTTCATCCACATAAAAAAGAATTGAGGGCTGAAATCAATAAAGTACAAACCAGGAAAACAATACAAAGAATCAATGCAACGAAGAGTTGGTTCTTTGAGAAAATCAACAAGATAGACAAACCTTTATCCCTCATGAACATTGATGCAAAAATACTCAATAAAATACTGGCAAATCGGATCCAAGAACACATCAAAACAATCATTCACCACGATCAAGTAGGTTTCATCCCAGGGATGCAGGGATGGTTCAACATACAAAAATCCATCAACGTAATCCACCATATAAACAAGCTGAAAAACAAAAATCACATGATCATCTCACTAGATGCTGAAAAAGCCTTTGACAAAATCCAACACCCCTTCATGAAAGATCTCCCATGCTCTTGGATAGGTAGGATCAATGTAGTAAAAATGGCAATCCTGCCAAAAGCAATCTACAGATTCAATGCAATCCCCATTAAAATCCCAGCACAGTTCTTCACAGACCTTGAAAGAACAATAATCAATTTTGTATGGAAAAACAAAAGACCCAGGATAGCCAAAACAACCCTGTTCAACAAGGCAACGTACGGAGGCATCACCATCCCGGACTTCAAGCTCTATTATAGAGCTATAGTCCTGAAAACAGCTTGGTATTGGCACAAAAATAGACAGGTAGACCAATGGAATCGAATTGAAAATCCGGGTATTAACCCACACACGTACGAACATCTGATCTTTGACAAAGAAGCTAAAAATATGCAATGGAATAAAGAAAGCATCTTCAACAAATGGGGCTGGCATAATTGGAGACTGGCATGTAGAAGAATGAAGATCGATCCATGTATATCGCCATGCACAAAACTTAAGTCCAAATGGATCAAAGACCTCAACATAAACCCAGCCACACTGAACCTCTTAGAAGAGAAAGTGGGTGGTACCCTTGAACGAATTGGTACAGGAGACAGCTTCCTGAACATAACACCAATAGCACAGACAGTGAGAAGCTTCTGTAAGGCAAAGGACACAGTCAGCAAGACAAAAAGGCAGCCCACAGACTGGGAAAAAATATTCACTAATCCCACATCTGACAGAGGGTTGATCTCCAAAATTTACAAAGAACTCAAGAAGCAAGTCTCCAAAACAGCAAAGGACCCAATTAAGAAGTGGGCTGCAGAACTAAATAGAGAGTTTTCAATAGAGGAGTCTAAAATGGCTGAGAGGCACTTGAGAAAGTGCTCAACATCCTTAGCCATCCGGGAAATGCAAAGCAAAGCAACTCTGAGATACCATCTCACTCCTGTCAGAATGGCTAAAATCAAAAACACCAATGACAATTTATGCTGGAGAGGATGTGGTGGAAGGGGGACACTCCTACATTGCTGGTGGGAGTGCCAACTGGTTCAGCCACTTTGGAAAGCAGTATGGAGATTCCTCAGAAAAATGGGAATAAACCTACCACAAGACCCAGCAACTCCACTCTTAGGCATATATCCAAAAGATGCCCATTCATATAACAAAGATGTCTGTTCCACTATGTTCATAGCAGCTTTATTTGTAATAGCCAGAACTTGGAAGCAACCTAGATGTCCCTCACCCGAAGAGTGGATAGAGAAAATGTGGTACATCTACACAATGGAGTACTATTCAGCAGAAAAAAAATAATGGAATCATGAGATTCGCAGGCAAATGGATGACACTAGAAGAAACCATCCTGAGTGAGGTAACCCAGTCACAAAAAGAGAAACATGGCATGTACTCTCTCATATATGGATTTTAGACATAGATCTGGGGAGTGCCAGCCTACCATCCTATGGCCAGAGAGTCTGGGAAACAGAAACTTCATTTAGTGGCTGGTTAAGTACTGAGCTGAACTCAAGAAAGCCAGTATCAGAGAGGGAGGACTGATGATCAAAGGGATTAAGACTGGGCTGGTTTAACCCCCAGAAACAGCTGACCGACCAGACAAAGGTTAACTCTTGAATCCCAGGAATCAGCCTGGGAATCCAGCATGGGACTGATCAAGACCCCCTTAATCTGGGTGTCAGTGAGGAGGCCTAGGTAATCTATTGAGCCTTGGACAGCAGATCAGTACCCATCCCAAGTATACACACGGACTCTGGACTCCCATAGAACAATGTGAGGTGCACTCTCACCCTGAACTCTTGGGGAAGGGTCTAGGCCCTGCCCTATATGAAATGACAGACTATGGACACCCCCATGGAGGGCTTCACCCTCCCTGGGGGAATGAGGGGATAACGGGGGGGGATGGGGGAGGACACGGGAGGAGGGGAGGGAAAGTGAGAGGGACCTCGAACTGATTTGTGAAGCAACCTTGTTTCTTATCTAAATTTAAAATGGAAAGTAAAAAAAAGTGGGCTGGGGAACTAAATAGAGTTTTCAATAGAGGAGTCTAAAATGGCTGAGAGGCACTTGAGAAAGTGCTCAACATCCTTA
>NW_024429554.1:0-60390 GCF_017639785.1 Mesocricetus auratus
ATGAAAACTAACGATACAACACTTGTTTGTGAAACTACAGCGCTTAACTTCATGAAAACTAACGATACAACACTGTTTGTGAAACTACTTGCTTAACTTCATGAAAACTAACGATACAACACTGTGTGAGAAACTACAAACTTAACTTCATGAAAACTAACGATACAACACTGTTTGTGAACCTACGTGCTTATCTTCATGAAAACACACGATACAACTCTGTGTGAGAATCTGCTTGCTTAACTCCATGAAAACTAACGATACAACACTGTTTGTGAAACTACTTGCTTAACTTCATGAAAACTATCGATACAACACAGTGTGAGAAACTACATGCTTAACTTGATGAAAACTAACGATACCAAACTGTTTGAGAATCTACATGCTTACCTTCATGAAAACTAACGATACAACATTGTTTGTGAAACTACGCGCTTAACTTCATGAAAACTCACGATACAACACTGTTTGTGAAACTACTTGCTTAACTTCATGAAAACTAACGATACAACACTGTGTGAGAAACTACATGCTTAGTTTCATGAAAAGTAACGATACAACACTGGTTGTGAAGCTACATGCTTAACTTCATGAAAACTACCGATACAACACTGTGTGAGAAACTACATGCTTAACTTCATGAAAACTAACGATACAACACTGTTTGAGAATCTACATGCTTATCTTCATGAAAACTAACGATACAACATTGTTTGTGAAACTACATGCTTAACTTCATGAAAACTAACGATACAACACTGTTTGTGAAACTACTTGCTTAACTTCATGAAAACTAACGATACAACACTGTGTGAGAAACTACATGCTTAGTTTCATGAAAAGTAACGATACAACACTGTGTTGTGAAGCTACATGCTTAACTTCATGAAAACTAACGACACAACACTGTTTGTGAACCTACGTGCTTATCTTCATGAAAACTACACGATACAACACTGTGTGAGAATCTGCTATGCTTAACTCCATGAAAACTAATGATACAACACTGTTTGTGAAACTACTTGCTTAACTTCATGAAAACTATCGATACAACACTGTGTGAGAAACTACATGCTTAACTTGATGAAAACTAACGATACAACACTGTTTGAGAATCTACATGCTTATCTTCATGAAAACTAACGATACAACACTGTTTGTGAAACTACGCGCTTAACTTCATGAAAACTAACGATACAACACTGTTTGTGAAACTACTTGCTTAACTTCATGAAAACTAACGATACAACACTGTGTGAGAAACTACATGCTTAGTTTCATGAAAAGTAACGATACAACACTGGTTGTGAAGCTACATGCTTAACTTCATGAAAACTATCGATACAACACTGTGTGAGAAACTACAAACTTAACTTCATGAAAACTAAGGATACAACACTGTTTGTGAACCTACATGCTTATCTTCATGAAAACTCACCATACAACACTGTGTGAGAAACTACAATCTTAACTTCATGAAAACTAACGATACAACACTGTTTGTGAACCTACATGCTTATCTTCATGAAAACTCACCATACAACACTGTGTGAGAAACTACATGCTTAACTTCATGAAAACTAACGATACAACACTGTTTGTGAAACTACATGCTTATCTTCATGAAAACTAACGATACAACACTGTGTGAGAAACTACATGCTTAGCTTCATGAAAACTAACGATACAACACTGTTTGTGAAACTACATGCTTAACTTCATGAAAACTAACGATACAACACTGTTTGAGAAACTACATGCTTAACTTCATGAAAACTAACGATACAACACTGTGTGAGAAACTACATGCTTAACTTCATGAAAACTAACGATACAACACTGTTTGAGAAACTACATGCTTAACTTCATGAAAACTAACGATACAACACTGTATGTGAAACTACGTGCTTAACTTCATGAAAACTAACGATACAACACTGTTTGTGAAACTACATGCTTAACTTCATGAAAACTAACGATACAACACTGTGTGAGAAACTACATGCTTAACTTCATGAAAACTAACGATACAACACTGTTTGAGAAACTACATGCTTAACTTCATGAAAACTAACGATACAACATTGTTTGTGAAACTACATGCTTATCTTCATGAAAACTATCGATACAACACTGTGTGAGAAACTACATGCTTAACTTCATGAAAACTAACGATACAACACTGTTTGAGAATCTACATGCTTATCTTCATGAAAACTAACGATACAACACTGTTTGTGAAACTACGTGCTTAACTCCATGAAAACTAACGATACAACACTGTTTGTGAAACTACTTGCTTAACTTCATGAAAACTAACGATACAACACTGTGTGAGAAACTACATGCTTAGCTTCATGAAAACTAACGATACAACACTGTTGGTAAACCTACGTGCTTATCTTCATGTAAACTACACGATATAACTCTGTGTGAGAATCTGCTTGCTTAACTTCATGAAAACTAACAATACAACACTGTGTGAGAAACTACATGCTTAGTTTTATGAAAAGTAACGATACAACACTGGTTGTGAAGCTACATGCTTAACTTCATGAAAACTATCGATACAACACTGTGTGAGAAACTACAAACTTAACTTCATGAAAAATAAGGATACAACACTGTTTGTGAACCTACATGCTTATCATCATGAAAACTCACCATACAACACTGTGTGAGAAACTGCAATCTTAACTTCATGAAAACTAACGACACAACACTGTTTGTGAACCTACGTGCTTATCTTCATGAAAACTCACAATACAACACTGTTTGTGAAACTACTTGCTTAACTTCATGAAAACTAACAATACAACATTGTGTGAGAAACTACATGCTTACTTTTATGAAAAGTAACGATACAACACTGTTTGAGAATCTACATGCTTATCTTCATGAAAACTAACGATACAACATTGTTTGTGAAACTACGCGCTTATCTCCATGAAAACTAACGATACAACACTGTTTGTGAAACTACGCGCTTAACTTCATGAAAACTATCGATACAACACTGTGTGAGAAACTACATGCTTAGTTTTATGAAAAGTAACGATACAACACTGGTTGTGAAGCTACATGCTTAACTTCATGAAAACTATCGATACAACACTGTGTGAGAAACTACAAACTTAACTTCATGAAAAATAAGGATACAACACTGTTTGTGAACCTACATGCTTATCATCATGAAAACTCACCATACAACACTGTGTGAGAAACTACAATCTTAACTTCATGAAAACTAACGACACAACACTGTTTGTGAACCTACGTGCTTATCTTCATGAAAACTCACAATACAACACTGTTTGTGAAACTACTTGCTTAACTTCATGAAAACTAACAATACAACATTGTGTGAGAAACTACATGCTTAACTTCATGAAAACTAACGATACAACACTGTGTGAGAAACTACATGCTTATCTTCATGAAAACTAACGATACAACACTGTTTGAGAATCTACATGCTTATCTTCATGAAAACTAACGATACAACATTGTTTGTGAAACTACGCGCTTAACTTCATGAAAACTAACGATACAACACTGTTTGTGAAACTACATGCTTAACTTCATGAAAACTAACGATACAACACTGTTTGAGAAACTACATGCTTAACTTCATGAAAACTAACGATACAACACTGTTTGAGAAACTACATGCTTAACTTCATGAAAACTAACGATACAACACTGTTTGTGAAACCTACGTGCTTATCTTCATGAAAACTAACGATACAACACTGTGTGAGAAACTACATGCTTAACTTCATGAAAACTAACGATACAACACTGTTTGTGAAACTACTTGCTTAACTTCATGAAAACTAACGATACAACACTGTGTGAGAAACTACATGCTTAACTTCATGAAAACTAACGATACAACACTGTTTGAGAATCTACATGCTTATCTTCATGAAAACTAACGATACAACATTGTTTGTGAAACTACGTGCTTAACTTCATGAAAACTAACGATACAACACTGTTTGTGAAACTACATGCTTAACTTCATGAAAACTAACGATACAACACTGTGTGAGAAACTACATGCTTAGCTTCATGAAAACTAACGATACAACACTGTTTGTGAAACTACATGCTTATCTTCATGAAAACTAACGATACAACACTGTTTGTGAAACTACTTGCTTAACTTCATGAAAACTAACGATACAACACTGTTTGTGAAACTACATGCTTAACTTCATGAAAACTAACGATACAACACTGTGTGAGAAACTACATGCTTAGTCTTCATGAAAACTAACGATACAACACTGTTTGAGAATCTACATGCTTAACTTCATGAAAACTATCGATACAACACTGTGTGAGAAACTACAAACTTAACTTCATGAAAAATAACGATACAACACTGTTTGTGAACCTACATGCTTAACTTCATGAAAACTCATCGATACAACACTGTGTGAGAAACTACAAACTTAACTTCATGAAAACTAAGGATACAACACTGTTTGTGAACCTACATGCTTATCATCATGAAAACTCACCATACAACACTGTGTGAGAAACTACAATCTTAACTTCATGAAAACTAACGACACAACACTGTTTGTGAACCTACGTGCTTATCTTCATGAAAACTCACAATACAACACTGTTTGTGAAACTACTTGCTTAACTTCATGAAAACTAACAATACAACATTGTGTGAGAAACTACATGCTTACTTTTATGAAAACTAACGATACAACACTGTTTGAGAAACTACATGCTTATCTTCATGAAAACTAACGATACAACATTGTTTGTGAAACTACATGCTTATCTTCATGAAAACTAACGATACAACACTGTTTGTGAAACTACGTGCTTAACTTCATGAAAACTAACGATACAACACTGTGTGAGAAACTACATGCTTAGTTTTATGAAAAGTAACGATACAACACTGGTTGTGAAGCTACATGCTTAACTTCATGAAAACTATCGATACAACACTGTGTGAGAAACTACAAACTTAACTTCATGAAAAATAAGGATACAACACTGTTTGTGAACCTACATGCTTATCATCATGAAAACTCACGATACAACACTGTGTGAGAAACTACAATCTTAACTTCATGAAAACTAACGATACAACACTGTTTGTGAACCTACATGCTTATCTTCATGAAAACTAACGATACAACACTGTTTGAGAAACTACATGCTTAACTTCATGAAAACTAACGATACAACACTGTTTGAGAAACTACATGCTTATCTTCATGAAAACTAACGATACAACACTGTTTGTGAAACTACATGCTTATCTTCATGAAAACTAACGATACAACACTGTTTGTGAAACTACTTGCTTAACTTCATGAAAACTAACGATACAACACTGTGTGAGAAACTACATGCTTAGTTTCATGAAAAGTAACGATACAACACTGTTTGTGAAGCTACATGCTTAACTTCATGAAAACTAACGATACAACACTGTGTGAGAAACTACATGCTTAATTTCATGAAAAGTAACGATACAACACTGTTTGAGAAACTACATGCTTAACTTCATGAAAACTAACGATACAACACTGTGTGAGAATCTACATGCTTAACTTCATGAAAACTAACGATACAACACTGTTTGTGAAACTACATGCTTAACTTCATGAAAACTATCGATACAACACAGTGTGAGAAACTACATGCTTATCATGATGAAAACTAAAGATACCAAACTGTTTGAGAATCTACATGCTTATCTTCATGAAAACTAACGATACAACATTGTTTGTGAAACTACGCGCTTAACTTCATGAAAACTAACGATACAACACTGTTTGTGAAACTACTTGCTTAACTTCATGAAAACTAACGATACAACACTGTGTGAGAAACTACATGCTTAGTTTCATGAAAAGTAACGATACAACACTGTGTGAGAATCTACATGCTTAACTTCATGAAAACTAACGATACAACACTGTTTGTGAAACTACGTGCTTATCTTCATGAAAACTCACGATACAACACTGTTGTGAGAATCTACTTGCTTAACTTCATGAAAACTAACGATACAACACTGTGTGAGAAACTACATGCTTAGTTTCATGAAAAGTAACGATACAACACTGTTTGTGAACCTACATGCTTATCTTCATGAAAACTCACGATACAACACTGTGTGAGAAACTACATGCTTAACTTCATGAAAACTAACGATACAACACTGTTTGTGAAACTACATGCTTAACTTCATGAAAACTAACGATACAACACTGTGTGAGAAACTACATGCTTAATTTCATGAAAAGTAACGATACAACACTGGTTGTGAAGCTACATGCTTAACTTCATGAAAACTATCGATACAACACTGTGTGAGAAACTACAAACTTAACTTCATGAAAACTAAGGATACAACACTGTTTGTGAACCTACATGCTTATCTTCATGAAAACTCACCATACAACACTGTGTGAGAAACTACAATCTTAACTTCATGAAAACTAACGATACAACACTGTTTGTGAAGCTACATGCTTAACTTCATGAAAACTATCGATACAACACAGTGTGAGAAACTACATGCTTAACATCATGAAAACTAAAGATACCAACACTGTTTGAGAATCTACATGCTTATCTTCATGAAAACTAACGATACAACATTGTTTGTGAAACTACGCGCTTAACTTCATGAAAACTCACGATACAACACTGTTTGTGAAACTACTTGCTTAACTTCATGATAACTAACAATACAACACTGTGTGAGAAACTTCATGCTTTGTTTTATGAAAAGTAACGACACAACACTGGTAAGCACGCTGTTTCTCACACGGTGTTGTATCATTAGTTTTCAAGAAGTTAAGCACGTAGTTTCTCAAACAGTGTTGTATCATTAATTTTTGTGAAGTTAAGCACATAGTTTCTCACACAGTGTTGTATTCTTAGATTTGAAGAAGTTATATAGGTAGCTTGAAACACAGTGTTATATCGTTAGTTTTCAAGAACATAAGCACGTGGTTTCTCACACAGTGTTGTATCATTTGTTTTAATGACGATAAGCAAGTGTTTTCTCACACAGTCTCGTATCGTTAGTTTTGAAGAAGTTAAGCACGTAATTTCTCACAAAGTGTTGTTTTGTTAGTTTTGAAGAGGTTATGCTCACAGTTTCTCACAGTGTTGTATCGTTAGTTGGAAGAATTTACACACGTAGTTTCTCACAGAGTGTTGAATGGTTAGTTTTAAAGAAGTTAGGCATGTGGTTTCTCACACAATGTTGTATCGTTAATTTGTAAGAATTTACACATTTAGTTTCTCACAAAATGTTGTATCGTTGTCTTTCAAGAAGGTAAGCAGGTAGGTTCTCACACAGTGTAGTACCATTTAGTTTTCATGAAGTTAACTTAGTGTTGAATGGTTAGTTGTAAAGAAGATAAGCACGTTGTTCTCACACAGTGTTGTATCGTTATTTTGGAAAAATTTACACACTTAGTTTCTCACAGAGTGTTGTATCGTTGTCTTTCAAGAACGTAAGTACATAGTTTCTCACACAGTGCTTTATTGTTTGATTTGAAGAAGTTATGTAGTTAGTTTGACCCACAGTGTTATATCATTAGTTTTCAAGAAGATAAGCACGTGGTTTCTCACACAGTGTTGTATCCTTAGTTTTAAAGAAGATAAGCAAGTGTTTTCTCACACAGTCTTATATCGTTAGTTTTGAATAAGTTAAGCATGTAATTTCTCACAAAGTGTTGTATCGTGAGTTTGAAGAAGTAATGCACGCAGTCTCTCACACAGTGTTGTATCATTAGATTGAAGAAGTTATGTACTTAGTCTCTCACACAGTGTTGTATTGTTAGTTTTCATAATGTTAAGCACATAGTTTCTCATACAGTGTTGCAAGGTCAGTTTTAAAGAATTAAAGCATGTGGTTTCCCACACAGTGTTGTATCATGTGAGGAGCCACCTCGCTTATCGCTATCGCCATTAGAAGATGGCGCTGACATCCGCTGTCAGTTGGAGTTCACCGTTTAAGCTGTGCCTCTCCCGTGGCGTCATCTGGGGTGATGAGCAAACCAGCAATCCCGGCTCTACACGCCTCACTCGGAGCTCCTAGGCTTATATAAGGGGCTGGGTTTCTTAGCTTGGGGTCTCCCTCTCAGAAGCTGATCATCTATCTCTCAAGATGCATTAAAGCTTTACTGCAGAAGGATCCGAGTGTCCTGTGTCGTTCTTGCTGGCAAGACGATAGCGCGGGACATCTGGTGCCGAAACCAGGGAACTCTTCAACATCGCCGGCGCCACGGGAGACCCCTCGGAAGACGGGGCGGATTCAGAACTGCAGGGACGTAAGTTCAGAGAGGTATGCTTGATCCTGAACACCCCCTTTCTCGACTTTGGCCTTAATTTGTCATCACCGTGGGACGGGTCAGTGGAGGCTTTGGTGCTAGTCCTGTTTGTCCTTCTTCTTCATCGTGGCTGGTACTGACAGAACGGTGCTGTCAGTCTGGTAAAGGAGTCAAGTGCCGTTTTTTAGATAAGCCGCCAGCGCGATGGGGTCGTCACAGTCAATGGTTACTGCCCTACAGACTGTGCTAAAACAAAGAGATCTTAAAATTGCACCACGAACACTTCAAAATTTTGTGAAGGAGGTAGATAGAGTGGCACCATGGTATGCTTGTTCCGGGTCCCTCACTGTGGCCTCATGGAACAAGCTAGGTAAAGAACTAGACAGGAAGCATGCAGAAGGAGATCTCTGCTTAGGTACCAAAGCCATTTGGAAGCTAGTTAAAAACTGCTTGGAGGATGAGGCCTGTCACCCTGCTATAGTAGAAAGTCAGGGAACCTTAGAGGAAGTTCAGGATAGCATGTCAGAAACTGAACGGAGTGAGAGAATGGGAGCTCGCAAAAGGAAAGACATGTCTAAGAAAGAAGGCCCTCCCCGAGAAGTTAAGAAAGGGGAGAGAAAGAAGGGAGTGATCATTCACCCCCTAACAAATCTAAGAAAAAGAAAAAGCCAGAATCTAGCCTATACCCTACGGTAGAGCTAGAAGCCTTGGAGCTAGATAATTCCGATTCTGACACTCTGGATTCTAGCGAAGAAGGTGGTCTAGAGGAGGAGGTGCCACCGAATGAGGAAGAAAGATATCACCCTGATAGACACCGGCCCCTGAAAACGAAAATGAATGTGAGGCCACCGCCTATAAGTCCAACAAGAGAAATGGAGCTTTGCCGTCGTTGTGGTAAAGGTTATCATAGGGCTAGTGAATGCAGGTCAGTCCGGGATATGAAAGGGAGGCTTCTGCCCCTATTGAAGAACCCAAGGTACCCCAATCAAAAAACGGGTCACGGGGCCCATGATCCCAGGGCCCTCAGAAATATGGGAACCGATTTCAGAAAAGCAATCAAGAGAAAGTAGAGGCTTCCGCGGAACCCCCGGAATGGACTTGCGTGCCACCTCCGACTTCTTACTCATGCCCCAAATGAATGTTCAACCGGTCCCAGTCCATTCCCCTGGACCTTTGCCCCCTGCCACCATTGGGCTTATTCTGGGCCGTGGCTCCTTAACTTTACAGGGACTCATTATATATCCTGGGATTGTTGACCCGTATCATAAAGAGGAGATTCAAGTTCTCTGTTCTAGCCCTCGGGCGTATTTTCTATAAAGCAGGGAGATAGAATTGCACAACTGGTGTTGCTGCCCTCCCTCGGGATGGAGAAACCTGCACTTTACAAAAAAGGGCTATGGGATCTTGTGGAAGTGATTCAGCCTATCTGGCTATACCCCTAAATGAGAGACCTACAATAAAATTGTTAATTAATGGAAAAGAATTTGAAGGGATAATGGTTACGGGAGCAGACAAAAGCATTATTTCACTCCATTGGTGGCCGAAGTCTTGGCCCACTGTTGTTTCATCTCATTCTCTACAAGGTCTTGGATACCAGTCCTCTCCTGCCATCAGTGCCTCAGCCTTAACCTGGCGGAACGCTGAGGGCAAATGGGGATGTTTTACCCCTATGTGTTGCCACTCCCTGTAAATTTATGGGGACGGGATGTGTTACAAGCCATGGGCATGACCCTAACTAATGAATACTCCCCCAGGCATCAGCCATTATGGCAAAGATGGGGCATACAAAGGGTAGAGGCTTGGGTAGGCAAGAACAAGGCAGAATAAAACCCATTACGCAACACAGAAATCGGGGTAGAAAAGGACTGGGTTTTATTTAGGGGCCGTTGAGGCTTCACGACCCACACCATGGAAAACAGAGGAGCCGTTATGGGTCTCTCAATGGCCTCTATCCTCTGAAAAATTAGAGGCTGTCACAAGATTAGTGCAAGAACAGGAATGGCTGGGGCATCTAGAGCCATCTACCTCCCCATGGATTACACCAATTTTTGTTATTAAGAAGAAATCTGGGAAGTGGAGATTACTCCACGACCTGCGGGCCATTAACAATCAGATGCATCTTTTGGCCCTGTTCAAAGAGGCCTTCCTTTGCTTTCTGCACTTCCTCAAGATTGGAAGCTTATTATTATAGATATTAAGGATTGTTTCTTCTCTATTCCACTTTACCCACAGGATAGACCAAGGTTTGCCTTCACTATCCCTTCTCTTAATCATATGGAAGCAGACAAGAGATTTCAGTGGAAGGTACTGCCGCAAGGCATGGCCAATAGCTCAACCATATGTCAGCTGTATGTGCAGGAGGCTTTGGAGCCAATTAGGAAGCAATTTACATCTTTAATCATGATCCATTATATGGACGATATTCTTATTTGTCACAAAGAGTTAGATGTTTTACAAAGGCTTTTACCATGCTGGTGGCTGAATCAAAACAGTGGGGATTAGAGATTGCCTCAGAAAAGGTTCAAATTGCAGATACAGGCCTCATTTTGGGCTCAATGATTACTCCCAAAAATATAGTTCCTCAGAAAATAGAAATTCGCAAAGACCACTTACAAACATTAAATGATTTTCAGAAACTTCTGGGAGATATAAATTGGTTGAGGCCCTTTTTAAAAATTCCATCTGCTGATCTAAAACCCCTTTTCGATCTCCTGGAGGGTGAGCCTCATATCTCCTCACCCAGAAAATTTACCCCTGCCGCCCACCGAGCCTTACTGATGGTGGAAGAGGCCTTACAGGAAGCACAATTACAACGTATTGAGGAGTCACTACCTTTTAATCTGTGTGTTTTTAAGACAGCTCAATTGCCAACTGCAGTCCTGTGGCAACATGGACCATTACTTTGGATGCATCCAAATGCTTCCCTGCTAAGATTATTGACTGGTACCCTGATGCTGTTGCACAGCTCGCGCTTGCGGAATAAAAGCAGCTGTTACGCATTTTGGCAGGGATCCTGATTCCTTGATTGTGCCTTATACTGCTGCACAAGTTCAGACCTTGGCAGCCACATCTAGTGATTGGGCAGTTTTAGTTACTTCCTTTTCAGGACAAATTGATAATCATTTTCCAAAGCATCCAATTTTACAGTTTGCCCTAAACCAGGCTATAGTGTTTCCACAAGTGACAGCTAAAGACCCACTCCCAGATGGGACTGTGGTGTACACTGATGGATCGAAAACTGGTATGGGAGCTTATGTGGTCAAGGATAGGGTTATATCTAAACAATATAATGAAACTTCACCTCAAGTTGTAGAAAGTCTGATAGTACTGGAGGTTCTTGAGGCTTTTCCAAGACCCCTCAATATTGTATCAGATTCCTCTTATGTGGTTAATGCAGTTAATCTCCTTGAGATAGCTGGAATAATAAGATCCTCCAGCAGAGTTGCTAACATCTTTCAGAAGATACAAGCTGCCTTGTTAAATAGGAGATTTCCTGTTTTCATTACCCATGTCCGAGCACATACTGGACTCCCAGGTCCCATGTCCTCAGGGAATGACTTAACGGACAAGGCTACAAAGCTAGTGGCCACTGCCTTGTCTACCCACGCACAAGCAGCAAAAGAATTCCATCAGCGCTTTCATGTGACGGCTGAGACCTTGCGCCGTCGTTTTGCTCTATCCAGGAAAGAGGCTAGGGAAATTGTTACTCAATGCCAGAATTGCTGCGAATTCTTATCTGCTCCCCACGTGGGAATAAACCCACGTGGCATTAGACCATTGCAGATGTGGCAGATGGATATTACTCATATTCCCTCTTTTGGAAGGCTTCAATATAATCATGTTTCTGTTGACACCTGTTCTGGCATAATGTTCACCAGGCCCCTAACAGGGGAAAAGGCCTCACATGTGATTCAACATTGCCTTGAGGCCTGGAGTGCTTGGGGAAACCCAGAATTTTAAAAACAGACAATGGACCAGCATATACCTCTCAAAAATTCCGATAGTTTTGTCGGCAAATGGATGTTACCCATCTAACTGGCCTACCTTATAACCCTCAAGGACAGGGCATTGTGGAACGTGCCCATCGTACACTCAAATCATATCTGATTAAACAAAAGGGGAGTATTGAGGATGTTCTACCCTCGGTACCAAGAGTTGCTGTGTCCATGGCACATTTACCCTTAATTTCTTGAACTCTGATGCCCAAGGCCACACTGCGGCTAATCGCCACAGTTTAGAGCCTGATAGGCCAAAAGAAATGGTAAAATGGAAAGATGTCTTGACTGATCTCTGGAAAGGCCCGGATCCTATTCTTATAAGATCCAGGGGAGCTGTGTGTGTTTTTCCACAGGAGGAAGAAAACCCCTGTGGATCCCTGAAAGACTCACTCGAAGAGCTCCTTCATAACTCCAGAATAAGAAGGATGGAGGCCAAGTGGGTGATGAAGACTCTCCTACTCGGGATGATGGTTCCTAGTATGATGGGAGAGTTACAGTGGGCCATCATTTCTACCTTCCCCTACCGATGCCAGTGATGCATAATGCCCAGGTGTTCCCTAGATTTTTCACAACTAATAGAGAGTTGGGGCTTGCCTTTTTGCCTTTGGATCTGCAGATACAGAGTTTTCAGGATGGGAGAACCTTGTCATTGGTAGGAAGCTTGTGCTTTACTGTGATTTCTTCATTAAAGGATAATTTTACTCATATGGATCCAGAAAGATCTAATGCTAATCCTTTTGAATTAATGGAAGCTGTACTCATCTTTCTCCTATGGCAATGATTGCTGGAGGATATAGTGAGAAGGGACAGATTACTTTTGATTGGAAAGGGGCATTAGGCAACAGTTTGAGTGAGGGACAGAGCTCTGGATCATCTGATTGGTCCTCCTCCAATGTTAAGTATACCCCTTTTAAGAGAACTAATTATTCAGCTGCTCCAATTTGTGTTTGGCTGCCCTTTATTTGGGTTGTGAGTAATGATACCTTAGGTAAGAATCAGAAAGAAATAAATTGCTCTGCTTAGAATTGTTTTTATGCATTATGCTGGGATGCTATTAAGCACCCTTTTGCTTTGGTAATGCGCATGCCTCGATTTGTTCCAGTTCCTGTTGAGGTGCCAAGTAGTTTGAGTTTGTTTAGGGAAAAGCGAGATTTTTGTGATCTCTGCTATTATTGTGGGCCTGATAGCCACCGCCACGGTTACTGCTTCAGTTACCGCCTCGGCCCTTGCACTTTCCGCCACTGTGCAGACAACTCAAACCATTAATGAACTATAGGCCACTGTGACCATGGCCCTAGATAAACAGGCCACTGCTGTCCCGCGCTACCGTCTCGCCAGCAAGAACGACGCAGGACACTCGGATCCTTCTGCAGTAAAGCTTTAATGCATCTTGAGAGATAGATGATCAGCTTCTTAGAGGGAGACCCCAAGCTAAGAAACCCAGCCCCTTATATAAGCCTAGGAGCTCCGAGTGAGACGTGTAGAGCCGGGATTGGTGGTTTGCACATCACCCCAGATGACGCCACAGGAGAGGCACAGCTTAAACGGTTAACTCCAACTGACAGCAGATGTCAGCGCCATCTTCTAACGGTTAACTCCAACTGACAGCAGATGTCAGCGCCATCTTCTAACGGCAATAGCGATAGCGAGGGCGGCTCCTCACATCTCCCCCTATTCATTTATTTTTGAAGCAATAGGACACCCACAACTTTGGAGTGGAGATAGAGGTCAAATCCCCATGTGCAAATTCGGAACATGTACAAAGCTCCTCTCCAGGGTCTTATCCCCAGAGAGAGCCCTGACCAGTCCGATGTCGTTTTTCTGGGGGAAGGAGATCATGACATAGAACCTTCATGCAAGATGACTTATCTCCCAGGAGAAAGTCGTTATACCGCAGACCTCTCCTGTGCAGTGCTTAGCCTTGCAACTCCTTGGGCTGCTGAAGCCTACCCACTCTATCCCGTGCAATGAGACTAGCCTCGTGGGGTGCAAGAGCTGGGAGGCCAGCGACCTATTGCTTTAACATGGTTAACCAAATGTCAGGGGAGGCTCCGTGTTCTAAGGCAGCAAGTGCTTGTGCCACCACCACTTTGTCTCTTTTGTTTGGGCTCTGAGCTTACACACCATCCAAAGCATCAACACTATTCCACAGCAGAGAACTAGGCTAAATGATCCTACCCCCACCCATTCCTTAAAATAAGAAAATGCAGATGAAATCCAGGAGGAGAGGCCTTCCATCAGAGAAAGATCCAGATGCGTCGAATTCACTTGCAGGATCGCCATTCTCAACTCACGGAGTGTCTGCTCAAACTCAAAAGTCCAATTCTGTAATAAATGTTGAGACAGAGCTTGTGACAGGTTAGCTGCTCTTGTAAAATTCTCATATTGTACTGAAGTGACACAAAGGCCAGGCAACTTTTGTTCACATCCCAATTGGGCCATCTGCCACAATATATCCAATTGTTCCTGAACCAAATTAATCTGTTGGTTTACCAACATCAGGCCTCCTTGTATCTGAGAATTGGCAGTGGCCTGTTTATCTAGGACCATGGTCACAGTGGCCTATAGTTCATTAATGGTTTGAGTTGTCTGCACAGTGGCAGAAAGTGCAAGGGCCGAGGCGGTAACCGAAGCAGTAACCGCGGCGGTGGCTATCAGGCCCACAATAATAGCAGAGATCCCAAAAATCTCGCTTTTCCCTAAACAAACTCAAACTACTTGGCACCTCAACAGGAACTGGAACAAATCGAGGCATGCGCATTACCAAAGCAAAAGGGTGCTTAATAGCATCCCAGCATAATGCATAAAAACAATTCTAAGCAGAGCAATTTATTTCTTTCTGATTCTTACCTAAGGTATCATTACTCACAACCCAAATAAAGGGCAGCTGAATAATTAGTTCTCTTAAAAGGGGTATACTTAACATTGGAGGAGGACCAATCAGATGATCCAGAGCTCTGTCCCTCACTCAGACTGTTGCCTAATGCCCCTTTCCAATCAAAAGTAATCTGTCCCTTCACTATATCCTCCAGCAATCATTGCCATAGGAGAAAGATCAGTACAGCTTCCATTAATTCAAAAGGATTAGCATTAGATCTTTCTGGATCCATATGAATAAAATTATCCTTTAATGAAGAAATCACAGTAAAGCACAAGCTTCCTACTAATGACAAGGTTCTCTCATCCTGAAAACTCTGTATCTGAGGATCTAAAGGCAAAAAGGCAAGCCCCAACTCTCTATTAGTTGTGAAAAATCTAGGGAACTCCTGGGCATTATGCATCACTGGCATCGGTAGGGGGAAGGTAGACATGATGGCCCACCGTAACTCTCCCATCATACTAGGAACCATCATCCCGAGTAGGAGAGTCTTCATCACCCACTTGGCCTCCATCCTTCTTATTCTGGAGTTGTGAAGGAGCTCTTCGAGTGAGTCTTTCAGGGATCCACAGGGGGTTTTCTTCCTCCTGTGGAAAAACACACACAGCTCCCCTGGATCTTATAAGAATAGGATCCGGGCCTTTCCAGAGATCAGTCAAGACATCTTTCCATTTTACCATTTCTTTTGGCCTATCAGGCTCTAAACTGTGGCGATCGGCCGCAGTGTGGCCTTGGGCATCAGAGTTCAAGAAATTAAGGGTAAAAAGTGCCATGGACACAGCAACTCTTGGTACCGAGGGTAGAACATCCTCAATACTCCCCTTTTGTTTAATCAGATATGATTTGAGTGTACGATGGGCACGTTCCACAATGCCCTGTCCTTGAGGGTTATAAGGTAGGCCAGTTAGATGGGTAACATCCATTTGCCGACAAAACTGTCGGAATTTTTGAGAGGTATATGCTGGTCCATTGTCTGTTTTTAAAATTCTGGGTTTTCCCCAAGCACTCCAGGCCTCAAGGCAATGTTGAATCACATATGAGGCCTTTTCCCCTGTTAGGGGTGTGGCGAACATTACGCCAGAACAGGTGTCAACAGAAACATGAACATATTGAAGCCTTCCAAAAGAGGGAATATGAGTAACATCCATCTGCCACATCTGCAATGGTCTAATGCCACGTGGGTTTATTCCCATGTGGGGAGTAGGTAAGAATTCGCAGCAATTCTGGCATTGAGTAACAATTTCCCTAGCCTCTTTCCTGGATAGAGCAAAACGACGGCGCAAGGTCTCAGCCGTCACATGAAAGCGCTTATGGAATTCTTTTGCTGCTTGTGCATGGGTAGACAAGGCAGCGGCCACCAGCTTTGTAGCCTTGTCCGCTAAGTCATTCCCTAAGGACATGGGACCTGGGAGTCCAGAATGTGCTCGGACATGGGTAATGAAAACAGGAAATCTCCTATTTAACAAGGCAGCTTGTATCTTTTGAAAGATGTTAGCAACTCTGCTGGAGGATCTTATTATTCCAGCTATCTCAAGGAGATTAACTGCATTAACCACATAAGAGGAATCTGATACAATATTGAGGGGTCCTGGAAAAGCCTCAAGAACCTCCAGTACTATCAGACATTCTACAACTTGAGGTGAAGTTTCATTATATTGTTTAGATATAACCCTATCCTTGACCACATAAGCTCCCATACCAGTTTTCGATCCATCAGTGTACACCACAGTCCCATCTGGGAGTGGGTCTTTAGCTGTCACTTGTGGAAACACTATAGCCTGGTTTAGGGCAAACTGTAAAATTGGATGCTTTGGAAAATGATTATCAATTTGTCCTGAAAAGGAAGTAACTAAAACTGCCCAATCACTAGATGTGGCTGCCAAGGTCTGAACTTGTGCAGCAGTATAAGGCACAATCAAGGAATCAGGATCCCTGCCAAAATGCGTAACAGCTGCTTTTATTCCGCGAAGCGCGAGCTGTGCAACAGCATCAGGGTACCAGTCAATAATCTTAGCAGGGGAAGCATTTGGATGAATCCAAAGTAATGGTCCATGTTGCCACAGGACTGCAGTTGGCAATTGAGCTGTCTTAAAAACACACAGATTAAAAGGTAGTGACTCCTCAATACGTTGTAATTGTGCTTCCTGTAAGGCCTCTTCCACCATCTGTAAGGCTCGGTGGGCAGCAGGGGTAAATTTTCTGGGTGAGGAGATATGAGGCTCACCCTCCAGGAGATCGAAGAGGGGTTTTAGATCAGCAGATGGAATTTTTAAAAAGGGCCTCAACCAATTTATATCTCCCAGAAGTTTCTGAAAATCATTTAATGTTTGTAAGTGGTCTTTGCGAATTTCTATTTTCTGAGGAACTATATTTTTGGGAGTAATCATTGAGCCCAAAAAGAGGCCTGTATCTGCAATTTGAACCTTTTCTGAGGCAATCTCTAATCCCCACTGTTTTAATTCAGCCACCAGCATGGGGAAAGCCTTTTGTAAAACATCTAACTCTTTGTGACAAATAAGAATATCGTCCATATAATGGATAACGATTAAAGATGTAAATTGCTTCCTAATTGGCTCCAAAGCCTCCTGCACATACAGCTGACATATTGTTGGGCTATTGGCCATGCCTTGCGGCAGTACCTTCCACTGAAATCTCTTGTCTGGTTCCATATGATTAAGAGAAGGGATAGTGAAGGCAAACCTTGGTCTATCCCGTGGGTAAAGTGGAATAGAGAAGAAACAATCCTTAATATCTATAATAATAAGCTTCCAATCTTGAGGAAGTGCAGAAAGCAAAGGAAGGCCTCTTTGAACAGGGCCAAAAAGATGCATCTGATTGTTAATGGCCCGCAGGTCGTGGAGTAATCTCCACTTCCCAGATTTCTTCTTAATAACAAAAATTGGTGTATTCCATGGGGAGGTAGAAGGCTCTAGATGCCCCAGCCGTTCCTGTTCTTGCACTAATCTTGTGACAGCCTCTAATTTTTCAGAGGATAGAGGCCATTGAGAGACCCATAACGGCTCCTCTGTTTTCCACGGTATGGGTCGTGAAGCCTCAACGGCCCCTAAATAAAACCCAGTCCTTTTCTACCCCGATTTCCATGTTGTGTAATGGGTTTTATTCTGCCTTGTTCTTGCCTACCCAAGCCTCTACCCTTTGTATACCCCATCTTTGCCATAATGGCTGATGCCTGGGGGGAGTATTCATTAGTTAGGGTCATGCCCATGGCTTGTAACACATCCCGTCCCCATAAATTTACAGGGAGTGGCAACACATAGGGGGTAAAACATCCCTGTTTGCCCTCAGCGTTCCGCCAGGTTAAGGCTGAGGCACTGATGGCAGGAGAGGACTGGTATCCAAGACCTTGTAGAGAATGAGATGAAACAACAGTGGGCCAAGACTTCGGCCACCAATGGAGTGAAATAATGCTTTTGTCTGCTCCCGTATCCATTATCCCTTCAAATTCTTTTCCATTAATTAACAATTTTATTGTAGGTCTCTCATTTAGGGGTATAGCCAGATAGGCTGAATCACTTCCAGAAGATCCCATAGCCCTTTTTTGTAAAGTGTAGGTTTCTCCATCCCCGAGGGAGGGCAGCAACACCAGTTGTGCAATTCTATCTCCCTGCTTTATAGAAAATACACCCCGAGGGCTAGAACAGAGAACTTGAATCTCCTCTTTATGATACGGGTCAACAATCCCAGGATATATAATGAGTCCCTGTAAAGTTAAGGAGCCACGGCCCAGAATAAGCCCAATGGTGGCAGGGGGCAAAGGTCCAGGGGAATGGACTGGGACCGGTTGAACATTCATTTGGGGCATGAGTAAGAAGTCGGAGGCGGCACGCAAGTCCATTCCGGGGGTTCCTCGGAAGCCTCTACTTCCTCTTGATTGCTTTTCTGAAATTGGTTCCCATATTTCTGAGGGCCCTGGGACCATGGGCCCCGTGACCCGTTTTTTGATTGGGGTACCTTGGGTTCTTCAATAGGGGGCAGAAGCCTCCCTTTTACATCCCGGACTGACCTGCATTCGCTAGCCCTATGATAACCTTTACCACAACGATGGCAAAGCTTCGATTCTCTTGTTCTTTCAGGGGCTTGACAATCTTTCTTAAGGTGCCCCATTTTCCCACAATTAAAACAAGCTTTTCGACTAGATAAATCTCTATGCCTGTGCGTTTGTAAAATGGCGGCAGCTAGTCCTGCATTGGTTAGGGGTCCCCCAGGTCCCTGCACACTCTGAGCCAATCTTGTAAACCTTTGCTTTTGCGAGGGGCGATAGCCGCTCGACATTCCTGGGTTGCTTGTTCATAGACAAGTTGCTCAATCAGGGGCATAGCTTGTTCTGAATCACCAAAGATGCGACTGGCGGCCTCTGTCATTCTGGCCACAAAGTCTGAAAATGGCTCTTGGGGTCCTTGGACAATCTTTGTAAGGTGTCCACTGGATTCTCCCCTTTTGTGAGGGCCTTCCATGCTTTAATAGCGGCGGCCGACACCTGACCATAGACACCCCAGATGTAGTTGGTTTGATTAAGGGCATGTTGACCCTGACCTGTCAGCATTTCAAATGTCCACTGCCTCTGATTCTCATCTTCAGCCGTGGCATTAACTCTAGCTTGTGCCTGGGCTGCATCATACCAGAGAGCCTTCCATTCCATGTATTGTCCCATGTTGGGAAGCACTGCTTTCACTGTCGTCTGCCAGTCAGTGGGAGTCATGGCAAAATTAGCAAGCCTTTCCACCTGTAATGTGGTAAAGTTAGCATTGACCCCATAATTACGAACGGATTCGGCCAATTCTTTGATTTGATTGTAATCTACAGGGGTATGTACTCTTCCGCCTTCCACATTCTCGAATACTGGAAAAGCCATTTGTATTTTTCTCCGTTCCTCTAAAGGTAAAAAGGAGTCAGTACCAGTATTCAGCCGAAGCTCATACTGCGGAGGCGCTGAGGGGCGTGAGCCCGCCGGATTTATAGGTGGTGGCCTCACATTCATTTTTGTTTTCAGTGGCCGGTGTCTATCAGGGTGATATCTTTCTTCCTCATACCGTGCCACCTCCTCCTCTAGACCACCTTCTTCGCTAGAATACAGAGTGTCAGAATCAGAATTATCTAGCTCCAAGGCTTCTAGCTCTACCGTAGGGTATAGACTAGATTCTGGCTTTTTCTTTTTCTTAGATTTGTTAGGGGGTGAATGATCACTCCCTTCTTTCTCTCCCCTTTCTTAACTTCTTGGGGAGGGCCTTTTTTCTTAGACATGTCTTTCCTTTTGCGAGCTCCCATTCTCTCACTCCGTTCAGTTTCTGACATGCTATCCTGAACTTCCTCTAAGGTTCCCTGACTTTCTACTATAGCAGGGTGACAGGCCTCATCCTCCAAGCAGTTTTTAACTAGCTTCCAAATGGCTTTGGTACCTAAGTGGAGATCTCCTTCTGCATGCTTCCTGTCTAGTTCTTTACCTAGCTTGTTCCATGAGGCCACAGTGAGGGACCCGGAACAAGCATACCATGGTGCCACTCTATCTACCTCCTTCACAAAATTTTGAAGTGTTCGTGGTGCAATTTTAAGATCTCTTTGTTTTAGCACAGTCTGTAGGGCAGTAACCACTGACTGTGACAACCCCATCGCGCTAGCGGCTTATCTAAAAAACGGCGCTCAACTCCGTTACCAGACTGACAGCACCAGACTGACAGCACCAGACTGACAGCACCAGACTGACATCACCAGACTGACAGCACCAGACTGACAGCACCGTTCTGTCAGTACCAGCCACGATGAAGGAGAAGGACAAACAGGACTAGCACCAAAGCCTCCACTGACCCGTCCCACGGTGATGACAAACTAAGGCCAAAGTCGAGAAAAGGGGTGTTCAGGATAAAGCATACCTCTCTGAACTTACGTCCCTGCAGTTCTGAATCCGCCCCGTCTTCCGAGGGGTCTCCCGCGGCGCCGGCGATGTTGAAGAGTTCCCGGGTTTCGGCACCAGATGTCCCGCGCTACCGTCTCGCCAGCAAGAACGACGCAGAACACTCGGATCCTTCTGCAGTAAAGCTTTAATGCATCTTGAGAGATAGATGATCAGCTTCTTAGAGGGAGACCCCAAGCTAAGAAACCCAGCCCCTTATATAAGCCTAGGAGCTCCGAGTGAGACGTGTAGAGCCGGGATTGGTGGTTTGCACATCACCCCAGATGACGCCACGGGAGAGGCACAGCTTAAACGGTTAACTCCAACTGACAGCAGATGTCAGCGCCATCTTCTAACGGTTAACTCCAACTGACAGCAGATGTCAGCGCCATCTTCTAACGGCAATAGCGATAGCGAGGGCGGCTCCTCACACAAAATAACTCGGTACAAAACAGGTCTGTTTCAGAATTAAATAATGGGAAAGAAAACGCCTTTTTATGAGTTTTTAGATCCCATTTATAACAGGGAAAAAAGGGAAATAAAGAATTAGAAAGGTAAAAAAATCCACAGTTTTCTGCAAATTCCAGTTGCCAGCCCTGCCTTAGGGATTATGTGCGAAGCTTCAGGGTCCCGTTACTTCTGTGGATTTGCTCATCTGTTTAATTGGTGACCATCTGTGCATTGTAAGCATCCATATCTGCATCCAACTACTCTGCACAATGATGCTGCTTTTAGTTCCTGTCGGCACATCTACCTCTTCCATGGCTGCCTTCACAGGTTCCTTTCCGGGTGCAGCCACCTCCAAAACACCCAGAGCCATGGTTTCTCCTCATGCCACCTCTGTTTATGGTCTGTTCAGGTCTTTTTGGCGTGTCAATCTTTGATGTAACCAGCTGAATATTCATTCATGGGGTGGCTATCTAAAGGGACACCATTGTACTGTTTCATAGCATTCAGGGCATCTGCCTTCTGTTCAAAGTGCACATGTGCTATCACTAAACTTCATCCAGAGAAATCATAGTGCACAGCTGTTTTCTTCAGTTTTCCAAACTCTGAGAAGTGTTCCTGAATATCCATGTCTTTCACCCCGCAGTCAAGTTTTGACAACAACAGCTTTCCAATGGTCTCCATGCAGGCTTCATCCCAGAAGCCACTGTCAAAGAGGTCATGCTGCCACTTGTTGGGAAGTTGTTTTGGCCTGCTGTAGGCAGCTGGCCTGTTCCTGACTCCTCCTGCAGCACCATCACACATGGTAGGCTGGTTCCTCAGAGGCCTGCCGCCTCAATTCCCCCACACAGGGGCCTGCATGGCACCATCGGGGCCACCTTGGTAGCTGGCCTTCCCGCAGCCTTGGCCTTGCCCGTGACTTCCTTGCTGGCTCTGGTTCTGCTTAATGATGTCATCCAAAAACATATCCATTTTGTCGGTCATGGTAGTCTCTGTATTGGACCTCTTGTTCTCTGGTATTCCAATTCCTGTTAATAAACCTGTAATCAGATATCAGGATAATACTGAGAAATTGGATTACAGAACTATGTCAAGACCACCTGGTTTATAACTCCTTTTCTAACTGGGAAAATACTGGGGCCTGTTACCATGAAAAAGCTCAAGAGCGCAATATTAAGGACTCAGCACAAAAATACAAATTTCCATTTCTTTTTCTTTTGTTTTGTGAGAACTTTTCTCACCATGTAGCCCAGGTCTCTGTAGAACTCAGTAGGGCAAGCTGGTAGCCTGTATAACACTGAGATTTAGTTGTCTTTGTCTAACCAGTGGTAGGATAAATGTTGTTCCCCACAAAGCTGTCAAAACACTTTCTAGAATGCCATATATACTTATCAGTGCATATTTCTCACATGAAAAACTAATGCTGAGTAAAAATTTCAGTGTTAAATGTCAGTGTTTACAACTATGCACATGGAAATAAAAAACGCTAGTTTTGGATTTGATTACATTTCCTCGTTGGGAATGCCTAGTCCCTACATTTTATGTGCCACTGTTTGAATAGGGAAGTGATTTTGCATGGAAGTCAGCATGGAAAATGGTATACTTGAAGAGCGCTGTCCTGTCTATGGTAGCAAAGAGAACTTTTTGCTAATATCAATGCATACATTCAAATATTCTGCTAGATGATTCTGAAAGAAAACTTTGACAATGAGTATCAATTAAAGGGGAAGAATAGCCGGGCGTTGGTGGCTCACGCCTTTAATCCCAGCACTCGGGAGGCAGAGGCAGGCGGATCTCTGCGAGTTCGAGGCCAGGCTGGACCGACAACCTCCAAAACAGAGAAACCCTGTCTCATAAAACCAAAAAAAAAAACAAAAAAACAAAAAAATAAAAAATAAAGGGGAAGAATAGTACAGTTCATATAATGTGAAATTTAATCATACTGGTAAGACATCCACAGCAGAAATTCAGAGCCAGATTCCTTATAAACAGCAGAGAAACTATTCACACCCCTGGACTCTTCCCTCTTTTGTCCCAGGACAGCATTTCCTGTCACTGTGCTGCTGACTGGTGACTTTCCCATGAAGCCTGACCCAGAACCTGTGGCAGTGGGTAGATTTTGGTTCACAGTTAGTATCTGGATCTTTCCTCCACACTTAGGTCTGTAACCAGTGATTCCCCTCATGGCAGGCCTGTAAGTTCTACCTGTGAACTGGTGCTTGACATTTAAATATTTTGTTGACTTGGTATCCCAGAATCCAATGACTTTGAATGCTCCACCTTAATCAATTCTCCAGTCATCCCCTGCACACTTCTAATATCCAACCTTCTCCCAAATTCTGTTTACATGTAAGTGGCCCTGCAACGATGCACCAGTCACTCCCACTGACTCTGGATGCCTTCCACACAACTCTAGCTGTGAGGTTTACTTGAACTACCCTGTGCCCCATTATCTGATACCCACATTTACTATGAATCCTTTAAGTAAAAGATAGACAGCCTAACCTTGACTTGGCTACCAGATTCCTGGGCTACATTTTACACCAAAATATAACAGCTAAACTCAGAAGCCAGCATCTAATGGCCAACAAAACATGACAAGCCAAAACTACATACTGCAATTGTGACATGGGGAGAGACATTTCAAGAACTTGAATTTTTAAAAGAAATGTGTGTCAATAAGTCAGTGTTCAGCCATTGCTAACAGTCCAGGTCTGAGTATATCCCACAATATACTGCTGTAACCACGAGATGGTGGTCTTATCATTTTACTAACTCAGAAACAAGTTTGTCTTCTATGACTGCTGCTAACTAAGTTGCTTAATCCAGCCTCCCACATACAAACACTATCCACACCCACTGCTAGGTGAATGCCAAGGCTCATGGCTCTACCAGATGCAGAAAGTAAGTAAGGTATATGTAGTCATATTTTGTTAAAATTTAACAAAGAAAGATTACATTGTGATTAGACAAAGAAAGTGGCCAGTCTCTAGCTCTTACCTGTATCTCAGTCAAAATAGGCAATACTGTCTCAAGGAATCCTCAGTCTACAAGGCTGTCCACCAAACTTCAGACTGTGCTGTCCTGTTTCCTCCTGCCTTATATTCCTCTCTCTAACCAGTCATCAATCCACTTCCCACCTCCCTAGTGCTGGGATTAAAGGCTTCTGATCCTAATTTCTGGGATCAAAGGTGTGAGATCCATTTCTGTTTTAAATTGATTCACCATTCTGTGGCATAGGATGGCTTTGAATTTAGTCATCCATTGTCTTCTGTCTCCTGAGTTCTGGGATTAAAGATGTTGCCATGACTGTCTTGCCTCTAGAAATAATTAGTGCCTTAGGTGTGTGGCCAACCAATAACACAGACTTTGGAATCCCATTCCCTATGGAGGGATACTCTCCACCTTAGGAACATCAAGAATGGCTTATTCCCTGCTTCAAATGATCTGACAGAGTTTGAAGATCCCACTTAGGAGGATTCACCCTCCCTTGGCAGTGTATGGGGGTGGGATGGGTTTTTGGTGGTGGGCATTACAGGAGGGGAGGATGAAGGAACTGGGAATAGAATGTATAGTAAGATTATTTTAAATTTAAATTAAAAACTGAATAAAAACAGTAATAAAATAATAAAAAGAGCATTTTGACAATGAAAATCATTAAAAATGGAAAGATTGGTGCAGTTCTTATAAGCTGAAATTTGTCAACTAGAGTTACACAGCCATAGTAGAAGTTTCTGAGAAATTTCATACCAGAGAATCTTATTGCATCCTTAGTCCCTTTTTCCTTATGTCCCAGGACAGAATTTCCTGCCACTATACTGTTGCCTGGAGACTTTCCTTTGATTCCTGACCTCGAAACTGTGACTGTGTGTGGATTTTGAGTCCCAGTGAATATCTGTCCTTTTCCTCAGCACACAAGTCTGCACCAGGAATCCCCCACATTGCAGGCCTGGTTGTAATATCTGTACTTTGTCTGTGACACTTAACTCTTTATCTTCACAGTGGAACTTCTCACTCCTCACTCACTTGGTTTTGCCAAAATCCAATTACTGAGAATTCTCCAGCTTCTTCCACTCTGCGTCTTTCTCTTCAACCATCTAAAGTCTAACTCTCTCCCAACATATCTTTACAGGTGAGTGGTCCTGCCACAATGCACCAGTCTGTCCGGTTGTCTCACATTACCTTCCACACAGTTAATTTCAGGATGCCTGAGTTCATCTCCAAACAGCCTATCCACATGCTTTGCTGCCTGCTTAGAACAGAACTGAATGTAAGAGGACTCTGTATCCCAGTATCTGCTCCTACTGTGAGTCTGAGTCCTTCAGATAGAATCAGGTAACCTCACCTCAATTTAACTATGAAAATCCTGGGCTTCAATTTACATCAACAAAAACAAAATAAATTTGATGCCTGCATCCCACCTCTAATAGAAACCCAAAAGCCAAAATGAAATATGGCAATTATGACTTGGGGAAAGACATTTCAGGAACTCGGATTCTGAAAAGAAGACTCATGCCTTGAATCCCACCACAGGGGAAGCACAAGCAGGCTGAATACTGTGAGTTCAAAGCCAGTCTGTTTTACAGAGTGAGTTCCAGGACATGTTCCAAAGACATACAGAGAAACCCTGTTTTGAAAAACAAAAACAGAAAATAGAAAAAAGAAAGAAAGAAAGAAATGCAAGGCAGTTGTGGTACACATCTTTATTACCAGCACTCAGCACGCAGAGGCAGGCAGATCTCTGAGTTTGAGCCTGCCCTGGTCTACAATAGCTGGTTCCAGGAATGCTTCCAAAGCCACAGAGAAACTATGCCTCCAACCCCTCCCCAAATATGTGTCTCAATAAGTTAGTGGTCAGGCCATGCTAATAGTCTTTCCATGAGTTCATCCTGCACTGTACTGCTGTCACCAGTAGATGGTGGTCTTATCATTTCAGTAAATCAAAAACATGTTTTTCTTCTGTGACTTATGCTAACCCAACAAGCACTGTCCCCTCCTACACCTAGGTCAATGCCAAGACCTAATGGAGAAAATAAGTATGGTATATGTAGTGATATTTTGTTGTAATCTAACAAATAAAGCTTGCCTGAAGATTAGAAAACCAAAGAGGCCAACCCCTAGCTCTTACCTCTATTTCAGACAAAATGGGCAATACTGTCTCAAGGAATCCTCAGACTGCAATGATCTCCACCAAACCTCACATTGCACTGATCCTGTCTCCTCCTGACTTATATTGCTCTCTCCAACAAGTCATCAATCCTGTTCTCACCTCCCTACTCCTGGGATTATAGGCTTTTGATCCTAATTGCAGGGATCAAAGGAGTGAACTCCCTTTCTCTTTTAGACTGAGTCATTCTTATATATGCCAGGGTGGCCTTGAACTAACAGAGATCCATATGCCTGTCTCTGGAGTGCTGAGATTAAAGGCGTAGCCTCCACTGCCTTGTCTCTATGATTAATTAGTGGCTTAGGTCTGTGTCTAACTAATGACTTTGATCTTAACTAGTAGTGTGCCTAACTAGTGGCTTAGCTCTGCAGTCTTTTTGTCAGGCAAGCTTATTGTTTAGATTATAAACAAAATATCTCTACACTTGCATTTTTGTCAAAATTAAAAAGTTACAACTAGTATAGTATTCATGCAATCTTCATTTGTTTGAATGCAAACAAAATATCTCTATGCGTATATGTTTCCTGGCCAAAAACATCAGTTATACCTTCAATCTAAGGCTCTGGGAACACTGAGGAAGATGAGGAAGTAAGGAAATAAGATGGAAAAGAGAAGGAAGGGCTAAGACATGCCATTCTCTGGATTCAATACAGCTGTTGAATCAGTAACCAACCACAGCTGTAATTACTTGCATTGACATCACACTAGACCAAAATCAGTAAATCAGTCTAGGAATGGGAAAGACTCACAGAGCCCCAACTTTACCTCTCAGATTCTCTCTATGGATGCATTTTAGGAGGAAATACATTGTCTGTAGTTGTAGTCTTCCCCTGAGCCCAAGCTCCAACACATTTCCAAGTCCTCAGGCTCACAAAAGTCCCCGGTTAATCCAGTGGGTCTCAAGCAAAATCAGTAGAGAGGAACACAGTGGAGTAGAAAGGTAGGTGGTGAGAGCAGGGAGCTTTTGAGGTGTGCATGCACAAAACACACAGGCAGTGGGTGTACACATACATAAGTGTGGGTGGGAAAGTGGGATTGGAAGACAAAAAATAAATTACTGAAATTATGGTTTATGAATGAGCTTTGGGATGCCATTCCAAATAGAGGGATGCTCTCTCAGCCTGGACACATGGGGAAGGGCCTAGTTCCTGCCCTGGATGAAATGAGAGATTTTACAGATCCCCTCCCAAGCAGGGCCTCACCCTCCCTGGGGAATGATGTGGGTATTGGGTGGGAGGTCTTAGGGGTTGGTGGAGGGGCAAGGGAGGAGGGGTGGGAGAGGGAGCTGGTATTGACATGTGAAACATTCACGTTTCTAATATAAATAAAAACATATATTGAGAAAAAAGACATCAAAATGCAAGAACTCAACAAATCTATTAAAGAAAGTAAGTAAAGGCAAGAAAAAAACTAAACAAACAGGATAAGGGAATAGCTCATGACTTGAAAATTTAAATAGAGGCAATAAAGAAATCATAAACTGAGGGAATGCTGTACATAGAAAATCTGCATAAATGATCAGGAACTACAGATGTTAGAATATCTAACAGTATAAAAGAGATGGAAGAGAGAATCTCAGGTGTTGAATATACATTGGAGGAATGAGATTCAACCAAAAAAGTGTTCTAAGATTTCTTATGTAGTCAAAGGATTTGTCACATTGCAGATATTTTTAGGGGTTAGGGCTAGGAAAGAAACATACAGCCAATTATCCAAGCAGCAACAACATCAAAAAGAAAAACTTAGTGAATAAAATGTCATGACAAAAAAATCTAGCCACTGGAAACACATACAGAGAGTCCTCTCCTCAATAAATTCTCAACTTAAATAACGTCAGCATGTTGACCTACTTGTTCCATTCCTTGACATATTCTCAAAGCCTCAGCATACTACTCCACAGATACTTGTTTAGCAATATTTATTGCTGGTCTATTCACAATTGCTACAAATTGGGAACAATGTAAATGTACATAAACTGGATTAATGGATAGTGGAAATGTGATTCATATGTGTCGCCATATAATACTATTCAGTTGTAAGAACAATTGAAATCATGAAGTTTTCACCTGAATGGGTGACTCTAAAGAGATCATATTGAGTGAGACAAGTCAAACCTTGAAAGAAAGACAAAGTTCCTTGCTCCAAATCTTCAAATGGGAGAAGACAACCTGGAGGAACTCGAATAACCAGACAATTAAAGGAGACTCCTGTGGAGAGTGTGGGTAACAATAAACAGTAGAAAAAAATAAACAGGAAACAATGATGTAAGAAGGTGTAAATACAATAGAGGTGTGTGTGTGTGTCTGTGTTATGTGTGTGTGTGTATGTGTGTGTGTGTGTGTGTGTGATTAATGGAGAATGAACAGTCATAAACACAGGAGTGAGAGAAAAATAACAGTAAGGATGTCTGAAACTGTCATAAGGATTCTTACTATTATCATCTATCAAAATGCCTATAATACATCTAAGTCTCTGTAAGTATATACAGTTAGAGCATATATGAAAATTTTCCATCTCAGCTGATGATGCCCCTCAAAAGAACCACAGATCTCTAACAAAGAACCCACAGCAGCCTGTTTTGATATTTTTGGTCACTGCTGTCATTGAGATTTCCAAAACTGTACAGTCTACAGTGGTTGTCCACTTTGCTTCCCAGGAGTAGCATGTGAGACCCTAAATTTGAAGAAATCATGTGCTTCAGTCAGAGACAGGAGACTTGATGTGGACCAGAATTTAAAGCCTCCTCCTTGGGGACTAGTTTTCCTGGTATCATAAGGCAACATGCAAGCTTTTAAGGGAGGAGACGAACATCCTACCCAGGTCTGAAAATTATGAACGATAACAATGATCTTCCCTGCATGATAACATGAAGGGAGAAGGCGTGGCATAAATAAATTGGTGGTAACCAGCAGCTTCTAATTGGATTTAAGGCATGTTCAACAAGAGGGAAATCATGTCTGGCACTGGAAACAGCGTGTTTCTGGGGGTTAGGGAAGGATGATTCTTAGATGAGAACCTAAAACCACTATGCATGCATCACATGCATATTCACATAAAATTTATTTCATTCCTACTATCAAGTCTCATGTGGAAATTCTATTAGCTATAGTAGGATAATTCTGTCATTTTTGTCAGTGGATGTCTCTAAAATTAATTATAGTGAAACAGAATGTGGCAAAAGTGAATTTGTGTCATCGGATTTTTAGCTACTGTCTCCTCTCTCTCTGTTTTCCAGGGCTCCTTGTTTGGCTCCAAAGGTGAGCAGGTCTGGGTGATCCATAAGCCATGCACTTGAGAAAGAGATAATTTAGAATTTTGAATGTACCTAGATTTCTAACTCAGCGATTCTCACGCAGAGTCATAATACTGAAAATACCTAGAAAGCATCTTCAGTGAGTGTAACTTGAATGCCACTTTGAATCACTTCCCAGTCAACTCTCAGGAGCACAAATGGAACTGAATGATCAGGACCAAAAAACAGAAAAGAATATGTTAAATAATTCATTATCGATCAAATTTGTTGGAAGTCTTAAATTTGCCAAAGGAAAATACACTTAAGAAGTAATTTTCCAAGAAATACTGAGGAGGAGCAAAAAAGCTGTGCTCACCCAAACATTCCAGAGTGCTGCAAAACTATGACATCATTTCTGAGTACAAAGCACTGTAAGTAAGCTGCAGACATTGTCCCTCATCCAGTAAATTAGTCAATACTTACATCACTGGGTTTTAACAGAACACAAATTAAAACACAATAGGTTTTGTAGCCAGAATAATAATTAGTCTTAATAAACCCAAAGTCAAAAATCAGTTAATGCTGAAAGATCAGAGAATCAAAGTCCCAGTCCTAACTGAGACTACTTATGTCTCCTGAATCCTCAGGCCAAAAGGAGGAGAAGACATGTCTAGCAAACCTCAGACTGAATGAGGTGAGCTGGCTCTCTTCCCACCTTATATACCTCTCTCTGCCAAGCCACACCTCTTTTAGTCTCCACCTCCCCAGTGCTGGGATTAAAGGTGTGAACTCAGTTTCTCTTTTAGACTGATTCAATATCTTGTAGTGCATGGTGTCCTTGAATATTTCCTCATTTCAAATGCTTGGATTAAATGTGTGTGCCACCACTGACTGGCCTCTATGGCTATCTAGTGGCTAGTTCTACACTCTGATTTTCAGACAAGATTTATTTGTTATAGCATAAACAAATTATCACCATAAGTTGGAACAATTGTTTTTGTGCACACCTTTAATCCTAGTACTTTGGAGAATAAGGGGAGGAATGCTCTGATGTCTAGTTCAGTGTGTTCTACATGATGATGCCGGGAAAATACAGAGAATCACTGTGAGCTCAGGTTTCAACACACAGGAAATACAAAAACCAAAAGTAAGTTTGGCAGAGTGCTTAGCTTCCACCAAGGAGACAAAAGACATTTTTGGAAATTTTCTAATATGTATGAGCTCTCATAATTCTTTTTTAACTTTTTTCATTACTTTAATTGTAAATAGCTTGCTTCACATGTCAATCCCAGTTCCCTCTCCCTCCCCTCCTCCTGTACCACCCCAACCATCACCCTCCAGCCTCCCACACTATCGCAACTTCATTCCACATAGGGGATTTCCAGAGTCTGTCATTTTGCTCAGGGCAGGGTCCAGTCACTCCCGTAAGAGTTTAGGCTGAGAGAGCATCCCTCTTTGTGTTATGAACACACGAAGTCTGTTTGTATGCCAGGGATAAACACTGATCTAGTGCCCAGGGCCCCATAAGTTGCCCAGGCCTCTTCACTGACTCTCACACTCAGGGGGTCTGAATCAGTCCCATGCTGGCCTCCCAGCTGTCGGTCTGGAGTCCAAGAGCCCCCTTGTTCAGATCAGCTGTCTCTACTGGTTTTGCCAGCCCATTCTTTGCCAATTTGCTCATCGCTCCTCAAGTGATCTAAATGGTTGACACACCAACTGGCAAGCTAAGCAATAGTGGAGAGACCACCTTAAATGCCCATTCCTGATAATGAACTTGACATCTACCCTATATGCCATTCTAGTACCTTCATCCAGTGACTGATGGAAGCAGAGGTAAACACCCACAGTTAAACACTGAACTGAATCCATGGAACCCAGTGACAGAGAGAGTTCTCATAATTCTTATAAAAGATGCTTTTAAATTTTATCCTGTATTATACTACATTATCTTTTTTCCTCCTTCCCCTCACCCCGGGGACATGGTTTCTCACTGAAATCCCAGCTATCCTTAAACTCCCACTGTAGATCATGCTGGCACAAATCTCCGAGATCCATCTGTGCCTGCTTCCCAAATGCTGGGATTAAAGCCTAGTGCCAACAATACCTGTTTTATAATGCCTTTCAACTGTGAAAATAATGTGATCTGATACCACAAAACAGCATACGGTGCTTTTCAATGCTCTATGGTGCCACAATAAGAAGTCAGATCAAAAACACACATTTCTTTTTTTCTTTTCTTTTTTATCTGAAATAGAATCTTAGCATGAAGCCTTGTCTGTAGTTGAACCCTCTATTAAGATTAGGCTCCCTACAACATACTTCGACTCACCTGTCTTTGCCTGCCCATTGGTGGGATAATAGGTGTTTGCCACCAAACTCTCAAAGACACTTTTCAGAATGCTGAATTAAATTAGAGAGTGCCTAGGTCTCAGATGGAAAACTAATGGTGGTTAATTATTTCATTTTTAGTATGTGAGGGCAATCTGGCTGTGACATCTGTCACCCCATTTATTTCCAAGGTTCATTCGGCTGATCTGGCTGGCTTAGGTGGGGGTCCCCTTCCTCCCTCAGCACTCCATGTGTGTCCATCCCGAAGCTGCATGCTTGGTCGAAGAAGACGACCTTCCCGGAATAGAGGAGGACTGGTCTTCAGTCCAAGGTATACAAGTAGCTGCACTCCCCTAATAGAACCTCCAAACAAGCTCTCAAGAATTTCACTTTTAAATGTCACTGTGTACAACCCAACCTATGGAACTCACCAATATTTTATTTGGATTCAATTATATTTACAAATATGCAATGTGAAGTCCCTAGTTTTATGTGGTTTAACATGGAAGTGAGTGTGGATGATTGTAAACTTCAAGAGCTTTGATCTTTCTACCAAAGCAAAGAGAACTGTTTGGAAACATCAACACATAAATTCAAATATTCTACTAGATTATACTAAGAGTTACACACCCATAGCAGAAATTCTGAGAAATTTCATAGTAGAGAAACCAATAGCACCAGAGGTCGCTTCATTCTTGTGTCCTAGGCCAGAATTTCCTGCTGCTGTCTTGTTAAATGATGACTTTCTCATGACTCCAGAACAGAAATCCGTGACAGTGGATAGCTTTCAAATCCCAGCCAATATCTGGCCTTTTCCTCAGCACCCAGGTCTGTACCACACAACTCTCCATCTGGCAGTACTGCAATTTCTATCTGGGACCTGGTGCTTGACACTTAACTCTTTGGCAACTTCATAGTCCCAAACACTGGGGATCTCAGAAGGCAATCACCGAGACTCCCCTAGCTTCTTCAGTCTTCCTGTATACCTATCCAGAGTCCAAACCCCTCCTACCTTCTGCTTACAGGTGAGTGGCTTGCCACTATCCACTAGTCCATCCCAATGTCTTAGGATACCTTCAAAACACCTAGTTGTCAGGATGCCCTAGACAGGCTCCTCAAGCCTCAAAACATGCTTGCTGTCAACATAGACCAGAACTGGATGTAGCAGGATGCTGCATCCCTGTATGTGTATCTGACATCCACAGTGAGTCTGAGCCCTTCAGGAAAATTCAGGCAGCCTATCTTAAACGGGACTACTACATTGCTTGGCTTCAGTTTACAGCAAACAATAACAAACTAAATTTAGAAGGCAGCATCCAATCACTATCAAAACCTGAGTATACAAAACCAAGTATATCACTATTTACTTTTGAAGAGACATTTCAGAACTTGAATTTCGAGAAGAAACAAGTGTCTTAAGTAGTAGGTGGTCTCTGAGAAACATGTGGGAGCAGGAAGGTTGAGTCAGGAAAAGAATAGCTAGCATGATGAGAGATACCATAATAGAGGGAGTCATTATAGTTTTGAGGAGAAATGTGGCATTGGTGAGATTTCCAGTGATCTACAAGGAAGACACCACATGGCAATCAAAGGAAGAGTGGAGATGCTACCTTAAATGTCCTTCCTCTATAATAAGATTGAAAACTACCTCGTATACCATCCAAGAGTCTTCATCCAGTGTCTGTGGGAAGCAGAAGCAGACACGCACAGCAAAACACTGAACAAACTCCAGGAACCCAGTTACAGAGAGGGAGGAGTGATGAGCAACGGGATCAAGAATGGGCTGGTGAAGCCTATAGAAACAGCTGACCTGAACAAGGGGTAGCTCAGGGACACCAGACTGATGACTGGTGCCATCATGGGTTTTATCCAGTTGCTCTAAATTTGGGTGTTAGGGAGAAAGCCTCGACTATCTATGGGGCCTTGGGTAGTAGATCAGTATTTATCTCTGGCATACAAATGGACTTTGGGAGCCCATTCCACATGAGGCATGATGCTTGGGGGAGGGCCTTGATTCTGCCCAGGATGATAAGACAGACTTTGAAGATCCCTCATTGAGCATTGAGAGCCTCACCCTCTCTGGTGTTGGGAGTGGTTACTTGGTGGGGGTTTGGGAAGATATTGGGAGGAGGGGAGGAAGGGAGGGAAAGGGAGCTGGGATTGACATGTGAAGCAAGCTTATTTCTAATTTAAACAACAAAAAAGAAGTCAGTGGCCAGTCCCATCGTAACAGTCCAGGATTGATTCATTTTAGCTCTGTGTTTACAAGGAACCCAGTAACAGAGAGGGAGAACTGATGAACATAGAGTAAAGACGGGGCTTATTTAAACCACAGAAACAGCTGTCCTGAACAAAGGGGAGCTGTGAGGAGCCGCCCTCACTATCGCTATCACCATTAGAAGATGGCGCTGACATCTGCTGTCAGTTGGAGTTTACCGTTTAAGCTGTGCCTCACCCGTCATCTGGGGTGATGAGCAAACCACCAATCCCGGCTCTACACGTCTCACTCGGAGCTCCTAGGCTTATATAAGGGGCTGGGTTTCTTAGCTTGGGGTCTCCCTCTCAGAAGCTGATCATCTATCTCTCAAGATGTATTAAAGCTTTACTGCAGAAGGATCCGAGTGTCCTGCGTCGTTCTTGCTGGCGAGACGGTAGCGCGGGACATCTGGTGCCGAAACCCGGGAACTCTTCAACATCGCCGGCGCCGCGGGAGACCCCTCGGAAGACGGGGCGGATTCAGAACTGCAGGGACGTAAGTTCAGAGAGGTATGCTTTATCCTGAACACCCCTTTTCTCGACTTTGGCCTTAGTTTGTCATCACCGTGGGACGGGTCAGTGGAGGCTTTGGTGCTAGTCCTGTTTGTCCTTCTTCATCGTGGCTGGTACTGACAGAACGGTGCTGTCAGTCTGGTAAGTCGAGCGCCGTTTTTTAGATAAGCCGCTAGCGCGATGGGGTTGTCACAGTCAGTGGTTACTGCCCTACAGACTGTGCTAAAACAAAGAGATCTCAAAATTGCACCACGAACACTTCAAAATTTTGTGAAGGAGGTAGATAGAGTGGCACCATGGTATGCTTGTTCCGGGTCCCTCACTGTGGCCTCATGGAACAAGCTAGGTAAAGAACTAGACAGGAAGCATGCAGAAGGAGATCTCCGCTTAGGTACCAAAGCCATTTGGAAGCTAGTTAAAAACTGCTTGGAGGATGAGGCCTGTCACCCTGCTATAGTAGAAAGTCAGGGAACCTTAGAGGAAGTTCAGGATAGCATGTCAGAAACTGAACGGAGTGAGAGAATGGGAGCTCGCAAAAGGAAAGACATGTCTAAGAAAAAAGGCCCTCCCCAAGAAGTTAAGAAAGGGGGAGAGAAAGAAGGGAGTGATCATTCACCCCCTAACAAATCTAAGAAAAAGAAAAAGCCAGAATCTAGGCTATACCCTACGGTAGAGCTAGAAGCCTTGGAGCTAGATAATTCCGATTCTGACACTCTGGATTCTAGCGAAGAAGGTGGTCTAGAGGAGGAGGTGGCACGGTATGAGGAAGAAAGATATCACCCTGATAGACACCGGCCGCTGAAAACAAAAATGAATGTGAGGCCACCACCTATAAATCCGGCGGGCTCACGCCCTCGGCGCCTCCGCAGTATGAGCTTCGGCTGAATACTGGTACTGACTCCTTTTTACCTTTAGAGGAACGGAGAAAAATACAAATGGCTTTTCCAGTATTCGAGAATGTGGAAGGCGGAAGAGTACATACTCCCGTAGATTACAATCAAATCAAAGAATTGGCCGAATCCGTTCGTAATTATGGGGTCAATGCTAACTTTACCACAATACAGGTAGAAAGGCTTGCTAATTTTGCCATGACTCCCACTGACTGGCAGACGACAGTGAAAGCAGTGCTTCCCAACATGGGACAATACATGGAATGGAAGGCTCTCTGGTATGATGCAGCCCAGGCGCAAGCTAGAGTTAATGCCACAGCTGAAGATGAGAATCAGAGGCAGTGGACATTTGAAATGCTGACAGGTCAGGGTCAACATGCCCTTAATCAAACCAACTACATCTGGGGCGTCTATGGTCAGGTGTCGGCCGCCGCTATTAAAGCATGGAAGGCCCTCACAAAAGGGGAGAATCCAGTGGACACCTTACAAAGATTGTCCAAGGACCCCAAGAGCCATTTTCAGACTTTGTGGCCAGAATGACCGAGGCCGCCGGTCGCATCTTTGGTGATTCAGAACAAGCTATGCCCCTGATTGAGCAACTTGTCTATGAACAAGCAACCCAGGAATGTCGAGCGGCTATCGCCCCTCGCAAAAGCAAAGGTTTACAAGATTGGCTCAGAGTGTGCAGGGAGCTGGGGGACCCCTAACCAATGCAGGACTAGCTGCCGCCATTTTACAAACGCACAGGCATAGAGATTTATCTAGTCGAAAAGCTTGTTTTAATTGTGGGAAAATGGGGCACCTTAAGAAAGATTGTCAATCCCCTGAAAGAACAAGAGAACTGAAGCTTTGCCATCGTTGTGGTAAAGGTTATCATAGGGCTAGTGAGTGCAGGTCAGTCCGGGATATGAAAGGGAGGCTTCTGCCCCCTATTGAAGAACCCAAGGTACCCCAATCAAAAAACGGGTCACGGGGCCCATGGTCCCAGGGCCCTCAGAAATATGGGAACCGATTTCAGAAAAGCAATCAAGAGGAAGTAGAGGCTTCCGAGGAACCCCCGGAATGGACTTGCGTGCCGCCTCCGACTTCTTACTCATGCCCCAAATGAATGTTCAACCGGTCCCAGTCCATTCCCCTGGACCTTTGCCCCCTGCCACCATTGGGCTTATTCTGGGCCGTGGCTCCTTAACTTTACAGGGACTCATTATATATCCTGGGATTGTTGACCCGTATCATAAAGAGGAGATTCAAGTTCTCTGTTCTAGCCCTCGGGGTGTATTTTCTATAAAGCAGGGAGATAGAATTGCACAACTGGTGTTGCTGCCCTCCCTCGGGGATGGAGAAACCTACACTTTACAAAAAAGGGCTATGGGATCTTCTGGAAGTGATTCAGCCTATCTGGCTATACCCCTAAATGAGAGACCTACAATAAAATTGTTAATTAATGGAAAAGAATTTGAAGGGATAATGGATACGGGAGCAGACAAAAGCATTATTTCACTCCATTGGTGGCCGAAGTCTTGGCCCACTGTTGTTTCATCTCATTCTCTACAAGGTCTTGGATACCAGTCCTCTCCTGCCATCAGTGCCTCAGCCTTAACCTGGCGGAACGCTGAGGGCAAACAGGGATGTTTTACCCCCTATGTGTTGCCACTCCCTGTAAATTTATGGGGACGGGATGTGTTACAAGCCATGGGCATGACCCTAACTAATGAATACTCCCCCAGGCATCAGCCATTATGGCAAAGATGGGGTATACAAAGGGTAGAGGCTTGGGTAGGCAAGAACAAGGCAGAATAAAACCCATTACACAACATGGAAATCGGGGTAGAAAAGGACTGGGTTTTATTTAGGGGCCGTTGAGGCTTCACGACCCATACCGTGGAAAACAGAGGAGCCGTTATGGGTCTCTCAATGGCCTCTATCCTCTGAAAAATTAGAGGCTGTCACAAGATTAGTGCAAGAACAGGAACGGCTGGGGCATCTAGAGCCTTCTACCTCCCCATGGAATACACCAATTTTTGTTATTAAGAAGAAATCTGGGAAGTGGAGATTACTCCATGACCTGCGGGCCATTAACAATCAGATGCATCTTTTTGGCCCTGTTCAAAGAGGACTTCCTTTGCTTTCTGCACTTCCTCAAGATTGGAAGCTTATTATTATAGATATTAAGGATTGTTTCTTCTCTATTCCACTTTACCCACGGGATAGACCAAGGTTTGCCTTCACTATCCCTTCTCTTAATCATATGGAACCAGACAAGAGATTTCAGTGGAAGGTACTGCCGCAAGGCATGGCCAATAGCCCAACAATATGTCAGCTGTATGTGCAGGAGGCTTTGGAGCCAATTAGGAAGCAATTTACATCTTTAATCATGATCCATTATATGGACGATATTCTTATTTGTCACAAAGAGTTAGATGTTTTACAAAAGGCTTTTCCCATGCTGGTGGCTGAATTAAAACAGTGGGGATTAGAGATTGCCTCAGAAAAGGTTCAAATTGCAGATACAGGCCTCTTTTTGGGCTCAATGATTACTCCCAAAAATATAGTTCCTCAGAAAATAGAAATTCGCAAAGACCACTTACAAACATTAAATGATTTTCAGAAACTTCTGGGAGATATAAATTGGTTGAGGCCCTTTTTAAAAATTCCATCTGCTGATCTAAAACCCCTCTTCGATCTCCTGGAGGGTGAGCCTCATATCTCCTCACCCAGAAAATTTACCCCTGCCGCCCACCGAGCCTTACAGATGGTGGAAGAGGCCTTACAGGAAGCACAATTACAACGTATTGAGGAGTCACTACCTTTTAATCTGTGTGTTTTTAAGACAGCTCAATTGCCAACTGCAGTCCTGTGGCAACATGGACCATTACTTTGGATTCATCCAAATGCTTCCCCTGCTAAGATTATTGACTGGTACCCTGATGCTGTTGCACAGCTCGCGCTTCGCGGAATAAAAGCAGCTGTTACGCATTTTGGCAGGGATCCTGATTCCTTGATTGTGCCTTATACTGCTGCACAAGTTCAGACCTTGGCAGCCACATCTAGTGATTGGGCAGTTTTAGTTACTTCCTTTTCAGGACAAATTGATAATCATTTTCCAAAGCATCCAATTTTACAGTTTGCCCTAAACCAGGCTATAGTGTTTCCACAAGTGACAGCTAAAGACCCACTCCCAGATGGGACTGTGGTGTACACTGATGGATCGAAAACTGGTATGGGAGCTTATGTGGTCAAGGATAGGGTTATATCTAAACAATATAATGAAACTTCACCTCAAGTTGTAGAATGTCTGATAGTACTGGAGGTTCTTGAGGCTTTTCCAGGACCCCTCAATATTGTATCAGATTCCTCTTATGTGGTTAATGCAGTTAATCTCCTTGAGATAGCTGGAATAATAAGATCCTCCAGCAGAGTTGCTAACATCTTTCAGAAGATACAAGCTGCCTTGTTAAATAGGAGATTTCCTGTTTTCATTACCCATGTCCGAGCACATTCTGGACTCCCAGGTCCCATGTCCTTAGGGAATGACTTAGCGGACAAGGCTACAAAGCTGGTGGCCGCTGCCTTGTCTACCCACGCACAAGCAGCAAAAGAGTTCCATCAGCGCTTTCATGTGACGGCTGAGACCTTGCGCCGTCGTTTTGCTCTATCCAGGAAAGAGGCTAGGGAAATTGTTACTCAATGCCAGAATTGCTGCGAATTCTTACCTGCTCCCCACGTGGGAATAAACCCACGTGGCATTAGACCATTGCAGATGTGGCAGATGGATGTTACTCATATTCCCTCTTTTGGAAGGCTTCAATATGTTCATGTTTCTGTTGACACCTGTTCTGGCGTAATGTTTGCCACACCCCTAACAGGGGAAAAGGCCTCATATGTGATTCAACATTGCCTTGAGGCCTGGAGTGCTTGGGGAAAACCCAGAATTTTAAAAACAGACAATGGACCAGCATATACCTCTCAAAAATTCCGACAGTTTTGTCGGCAAATGGATGTTACCCATCTAACTGGCCTACCTTATAACCCTCAAGGACAGGGCATTGTGGAACGTGCCCATCGTACACTCAAATCATATCTGATTAAACAAAAGGGGAGTATTGAGGATGTTCTACCCTCGGTACCAAGAGTTGCTGTGTCCATGGCACTTTTTACCCTTAATTTCTTGAACTCTGATGCCCAAGGCCACACTGCGGCCGATCGCCACAGTTTAGAGCCTGATAGGCCAAAAGAAATTGTAAAATGGAAAGATGTGCTTAACTGATGAATGGAAAGGCCCGGATCCTATTCTAATAAGATCCAGGGGAGCTGTGTGTGTTTTTCCACAGGAGGAAGAAAACCCCCTGTGGATCCCTGAAAGACTCACTCGAAGAGCTCCTTCACAACTCCAGAATAAGAAGGATGGAGGCCAAGTGGGTGATGAAGACTCTCCTACTCGGGATGATGGTTCCTAGTATGATGGGAGAGTTACGGTGGGCCATCATGTCTACCTTCCCCTACCGATGCCAGTGATGCATAATGCCCAGGTGTTCCCTAGATTTTTCACAACTAATAGAGAGTTGGGGCTTGCCTTTTTGCCTTTAGATCCTCAGATACAGAGTTTTCAGGATGAGAGAACCTTGTCATTGGTAGGAAGCTTGTGCTTTACTGTGATTTCTTCATTAAAGGATAATTTTATTCATATGGATCCAGAAAGATCTAATGCTAATCCTTTTGAATTAATGGAAGCTGTACTGATCTTTCTCCTATGGCAATGATTGCTGGAGGATATAGTGAGAAGGGACAGATTACTTTTGATTGGAAAGGGGCATTAGGCAACAGTCTGAGTGAGGGACAGAGCTCTGGATCATCTGATTGGTCCTCCTCCAATGTTAAGTATACCCCTTTTAAGAGAACTAATTATTCAGCTGCTCCAATTTGTGTTTGGCTGCCCTTTATTTGGGTTGTGAGTAATGATACCTTAGGTAAGAATCAGAAAGAAATAAATTGCTCTGCTTAGAATTGTTTTTATGCATTATGCTGGGATGCTATTAAGCACCCTTTTGCTTTGGTAATGCGCATGCCTCGATTTGTTCCAGTTCCTGTTGAGGTGCCAAGTAGTTTGAGTTTGTTTAGGGAAAAGCGAGATTTTTGGGATCTCTGCTATTATTGTGGGCCTGATAGCCGCCGCCGCGGTTACTGCTTCGGTTACCGCCTCGGCCCTTGCACTTTCCGCCACTGTGCAGACAACTCAAACCATTAATGAACTATCAGCCACTGTGACCATGGCCCTAGATAAACAGGCCACTGCCAATTCTCAGATACAAGGAGGCCTGATGTTGGTAAACCAACAGATTAATTTGGTTCAGGAACAATTGGATATATTGTGGCAGATGGCCCAATTGGGATGTGAACAAAAGTTGCCTGGCCTTTGTGTCACTTCAGTACAATATGAGAATTTTACAAGAGCAGCTAACCTGTCAAAAGCTCTGTCTCAACATTTATTACAGAATTGGACTTTTGAGTTTGAGCAGACACTCCGTGAGTTGAGAGTGGCGATCCTGCAAGTGAATTCGACACGTCTGGATCTTTCTCTGATGGAAGGCCTCTCCTCCTGGATTTCATCTGCATTTTCTTATTTTAAGGAATGGGTGGGGGTGGGATCATTTAGCCTAGTTCTCTGCTGTGGAATAGTGTTGATGCTTTGGATGGTGTGTAAGCTCAGAGCCCAAACAAAAGAGACAAAGTGATGGTGGCACAAGCACTTGCTGCCTTAGAACACGGAGCCTCCCCTGACATTTGGTTAACCATGTTAAAGCAATAGGTCGCTGGCCTCCCGGCTCTTGCACCCCACGAGGCTAGTCTCATTGCACGGGATAGAGTGGGTAGGCTTCAGCAGCCCAAGGAGTTGCAAGGCTAAGCACTGCACAGGAGAGGTCTGCGGTATAACGACTTTCTCCTGGGAGATAAGTCATCTTGCATGAAGGTTCTATGTCATGATCTCCTTCCCCCAGAAAAACGACATCGGGACTGGTCAGGGCTCCTCTGGGGATAAGACCCTGGAGAGGAGCTTTGTACATGTTCCAAATTTGCACATGGGGATTTGACCTCTATCTCCACTCCAAAGTTGTGGGTGTCCTATGGCTTCAAAAATAAATGAATAGGGGGAGATGTGAGGAGCCACCCTCACTATCGCTATCGCCATTAGAAGATGGCGCTGACATCTGCTGTCAGTTGGAGTTTACCGTTTAAGCTGTGCCTCACCCGTCATCTGGGGTGATGAGCAAACCACCAATCCCGGCTCTACACGTCTCACTCGGAGCTCCTAGGCTTATATAAGGGGCTGGGTTTCTTAGCTTGGGGTCTCCCTCTCAGAAGCTGATCATCTATCTCTCAAGATGTATTAAAGCTTTACTGCAGAAGGATCCGAGTGTCCTGCGTCGTTCTTGCTGGCGAGACGGTAGCGTGGGACAGGGAGCTCTTGAACCAAAGACTGAGGGTTAGAGTATCTGGCATGGGACTGATCCAGACCCACTAAATGTGAGTGTCAGTCAGGAGGCATAGGCAATCTATGGGTCCTTGGGTAGTAGATCAATATGTATCCCTGGCATAGAAATTGACTTTGGGCACCCATCCCACAATGAGAGAAGCTCTCTCAGCCTGGCCTCTTGGGGGGAGGTCCTATGCCCTGCCCTGGATGAAATGGCAGATGATGGATAATCCCCATGGAGGGCCTCACCCTCCCTGGGGAAAGATGTGGGGATTGAAGGAGTGGAGGTTTTGGGGTTTTGTGGGAGGGTGTGAGAGGGGGAGATGGACCTGGGATTGACATGTGAACCAACCCTGTTTCTAATTTATATTTAAAAATAAAATGATGTTAAAAAAGTAGTTGTGCTTCCAATTCCAAAAAAAGAGTACAGGTTTGAGTTCATGCTGCTCTGCACTACTCTCTCCACTAGATGTTGGCATTTTACTAACTCAGAAGCATGATGGTCTTCTGGAGCTCACTCAGACTGTGCCCACCCTGGCACCCCGTCAAAACACTATCCCCACCACATCCAGGTGATTGCAGAGATTCTTTGCTCTACTGGATGCAGAGAATAAATAAGTTGTGTGAAGTGATATTTTGTTTGTAATCTAACAAGTAAAACTTGCATGAAGATCAGCAATGCAAATCAGCCATAGCTCTTACCTCTACCTCAGATCAAGTTAGGCAATCCTGTCTCCAGAAATCCTCAGACTGCAATGGTCCCCACCAAACCTCAGAATGCACTGCTCCTGTCTCCACCTGACTTCTCTTCCTGTCTCTAACCATCTATATCCCTCCTGCTTCCACTTTCCTAGTGCAGGGATAAATGTCTTGTGATCTGTCAGTGCTGGGAGCAAGGGTGTGAGCTGTTTCTCTTTTAGAGTGATTCCCTCTTGTGCAATACAGGGTGGCCTTGAACTCACACAAATCCAAAAACCTCTGCCTGCTTAGTACTGTTATTAAAGGTGTGGCAGGCATTACCTGGCCATTTTAGCAAACCACTATCTTAGGTGTATGGCTAGTTAGTGACTTAGATCTGCACTCTTATCTTCAGGCAAACTTTATTTGTTAGATCACAGACAAAGTAGCACTACATTTCCCTTATTTTCTAAAATAGAAAATCTTGTAAAAAGTATATTATTTAGCCAAGCTTTATTTGTTAGGATACAAACACAATTTGACTACAGTTACATGATTTTGGCCTAAAAACTTCAGTTACACCATCCAAATATGGCTCCAGGAATATTATGGAAAACAAGGATGGTTGTAAATAAGAAGGGAAGGAAGAGAACGTCTTACATATTCCATTCTCTAGACTCCACACAAATACCTTAATCAGTAACCAAAGGCATCTGCACTTACATTCACTAAACTCACACTACACAACAATCAGTCTACTAAAGGAAAGGCTCACAGGGTCATATAGTCTCCCTCTGTAATGTCGTCTATGGATGGATATTAGGAGAAGAATCAATGCCTTAAGTGTAGTCCTCTGTTGAGCCCACTAGATTCAAACACATAGCTCCAAATCCAATGTCACACATGGCCCTGGCTAATCTCAGTGGCTTCCAAACAAAATGAATAAACAGGAAAATAATAGAGAGATTGGTTGGAAATTTGGACTAGGGTAGTAGAGAGGTAGGAGGTGAGAATGGACAGTATTTATGTTATGCATATACAAAAGCACACAAACTGTGTGTGTATATAAATATATGTGTGTGAAATTAAGGGAAAATTGTTTTTGTATCACCATTCCTCTGTGTAACACTGGCAGTCCTGCAAGTTACTTTATAGAATCAGCTGGCCTAAAATACCAAAGGTCTATTTACCTTTGCATTTGACCTGCTGGTAATGATGGCTTATACCATCCTGCCATGCTCAGAAATTTTTTACGTGACCATATCAATCACTATTTTCTCTGTTTGTTTTATAATTATATCTGTTTTATTTTATTTTTAAGTGTGTTTGTCTGAGAAACAGACTGGCTCTAGTGGCACTCCCTTTATAGAAAATGATGACCTCAAACTCACAGAGATCCACCTACTTCTTTTCTAGTGTGCTGAGAATAAAGAAATATGCCATCTTACCCTGTTCATTATCCTGCTTAATATCAGGTGAAACTAACAGGCACTTGGATTCTCCTTTTATGTGTGATTCAATTAGCTTTATGTGTTTGTTTGTTTTGTTTTGATAAAGAGTTTCACAGTGTAGTACTGACTGTTCTTTAACTCTGAACACCATGCTGGATCTGACTCCTGAGTACTGGGATTGGAACTAACTTTTCTGTTAGTTTTCCTCAGGAATTCTGACAGAATCCTCTCAAGCTGGTCATGGTGTTGTTGAAAGTTGGCATTTCATACCTGCTTCAATTACATTACTACCAATGTTTTGTTAATATATTTATGATGTTATATTTGGTGAGTTATATTCCATGTCTGAGGATAATGACTGGCTATCAGACATAACACTGTTCCTAGAAGGCAACTTACATGCTATTCTCATTCTGTCATCATCACCCCCACTATCATCTTAACATCATCACCACCATTATCACTGTCGTCATCAACCACCTCTCATCACCATCATCATCACCACCATCACCATCATCATTGCCCCACTGTCAACACCATCCTAATCACCAGATCCATTATTACCACCATTTCCATTGTCATCATCACCATCACTACTAGCATTATTGCTGTCATTGTCACCACCAACACCATAATCATCAGTGTGAGATTGGTCAAAGACACACAGTATCGATCATCATATTCTGTACATGAGCTATTTATAATTAACTGTAATGGGAAAATACACATAAAGTTATATAGCTTGATGCATGTAAAAATGTCAACTAGGGAAATAGATCTAAAAATGGACTGACAGAGAGAAAATATAGGAAGGACATACACTAAGAAGCAATTTTGCTATTTTGGGGTAGTAGGAGCAGCTGAGTCTCTTTCTGAGTTTGCTATAATAAGATTGTACAATTTTATCATTTAAAGGAACAGTGCCTTAATTTTATAAAGAGAAGCAAAATGGGACTGATCCAGGCCCCCTCAGTGTGAGAATCAGTGACGAGGCCTGGGCAACCTATGGGTACATAGGCAGTAGATCAGTGTTTATCCCTGGCATACAAACAGAATTCGCGTGTCCATAGCACAAAGAGGGATGGTCTCTCAGTCTGGACTCTCAGAGGTGGTCCTGGACCCTGCCCTGAGTGAAATGGCAGACTCTGGATATTCCCTATGTGGAAGGAAGTGGGAATGGGGGAGAGGATGGCAGGGATGGTAGGGGGGTGCGGGAGGAGAGGAGGGAGAGGAAACTGGGATTGACAGGTGGAGCAAACTATTTAAAAATTAAAGTAATAAAAAGGCTAAACTTGACCAGATATGAAACAATTTACAAACCATTAAAGGTGTATTGATGAAAACTAGACCTTTTTTTAAAACAAAAAACACATTTGTCATTACCAAAAAGAGACATCTTTAGGTAAAAGTAATAAAATCCCATACTGCATAGATAATGCAGATAGTTCTAGTGTAAATGGTCAATGAGCAAAAAGCAAGCACTTAAGGTCTTCAGATCCAATCTTTGTTCATTTCTTATTGCTGGAATTCCATAGTGATTTCTTCATGTTGGATGACCAAACTGGATGATGGTAGTGATGGTAAGCTAGCATTTACTCAGCCCTGCCCTGCTCAGCCTTGGGGGAAGACAAATTCTCAGCTGGTGGATCGGCTGTTTTTGTCGATTTGCCATCTTGTGGTTTAGGGTTCTCTCGGTGTCTGATCAGTGGTTCTTGGTGAGTTCAAGGCATAAAACAAACTCTGGGCCCTAACTAGCCTCACACAGAACATTCTTAGGCTAGTTACTCCTAGCAACATTCTGCACTTCAGGCCTGCCATGCCTAGGCAGTCCCATCTCCATACTCTGCAATGTTATCATCAGGCAGTCTTCCTTCAGAAAGTTTCCTTGGGTTGCTCTTTTGTGGGACAAATGGACCTTCTCTGAGCCCCAAAGCCCCTGTCACCATCATACTTAGAGTACTGGGGTTGTACCTTCATCAGTATGCCTAGGCCTGAGCCTCATAACTTTAAGAAGGGATGGTGAAAGATATATATATCCAGACCAGTAGACAACCACAACTACTCCTATGCCAACTCCTTCCTAAACAAACACACACAAAGGCTGTATTTTGAGTTAGAAGATATTGGCCCAATTTTTAGATTTATTTATTTGTATTTTGTGCATGTGCATGTTTACCTGTATGTACGTGCTCTATGTGGGGGCCTGGTGCCCACAGGAGTCAGAAGAGGGTACTGGATATCCTAGAACTGGAGTTACAGATGTTTGTAATCTACCATGTACATTCTGGGAATCAAACCCAGGTCCTCTGCATGAGCAAGTGCTCTTAACTAGTCAGCCATCTCTCTAAACCCTTGGCTCAAAATTTTGCCTCAGAGGAAAGCCATGTTTTCTTCTAGGCTTATGGTGGGTTTTTAGCAGTTTACTCAGTTGGGAAAGAAAACTGGAAGTCTTAATTGTTCAGTCAAATTGAACACCTGTGCTTTTGTGTGCTGGCAAAACACTGGCTTCCACAGCTCAGTGCTACCTCAGGTTGGCCTGCTTTTGTCTGTCCTCCACTTTCGAATCTGGGGTAACTGCCCTGATGACTCCCCTGTAGGTTTGTACTTGTCTCGGCTGTCATGTAGAATAGCTTCTAGCACCTGGGCACCCTATTCTGTGTCCTGTCTGTCGCCAAAATTTTATTTTCATCTGAGTAAACTTAGATATGTCCTTAGGACCCATGGTGCTTTGGTCTAGAGAGTCTTTGGGGGATAACTTATTGAATTTAACACTGGGGTAGCTCATATCTGGAATGTCTCATTGTTAAAGACCTGATCCTGTTTGGCTGTAACAGGAGGTGGTAGCACTTAGAAGAGGTGACACAGTGGGAAATGGAGCTTAAAGAGGGCAGAGGGACCACACCCTTCCCCTCTGTCTTTCCTTCAGTCCCTGAGGTACATAGGCTTCCTTCATCACTAGTTCTCTCAGTGATGTGCCATATTTACCACAGCCAAGAACCGGTCATGGAGTTAACCTAATGAGCTCCAAACATGGTAAACCTTCTATCTTTTGACAGCCGTTCACCACAGGTGTTCACTATAGAAATGGGAACATGCTGACTGAACATCATAGATAAGAGCTATTTCAAGCTTTCTTTAACTGGATGCTAGCACACACTTTTTCACCACAGATCTCAGCAGGTTGAGGCTAGCCTGGATGCATAGTGAGACCAGGAATTAACAAGTATTTCAGTTGAGTTTCCTGGCACATAGATTGTGTGTGTGTGTGTGTGTGTGTGTGTGTGTGTGTGTGTGTGTGTGTGTCTGTTCTTCCATCATATAACCTCCAGATTCTGCCCTCTTCAAGCCATCTGGAGAACACGGTGACTTTCCAGTTGTATTCTGGGCCCTGAGCTACCACTGCAGACCAGACCTGATTGTCTGAATCATGGCCTGTATTCAAAACTAACGATGTCTGACCAGTGACCCAGTAATTCCCATTTAAGTTGAACACGGAGTCTGAACCCATGTTCAGACAAAATAATCATTGAAGTCTGATCATTAAATGATGCATTGGGGAGGACACAAAGTAGGAAAGATGGTTAGTAGGGATGGGATTGTCTCAAAGTTTGAAACTTTTTTGATTTTTACGAGACAGGGTTTCTCTGTATTGTTTCAGAGACTATCGTTCCAGCCCGGCCTTGAACTCACAGAGATCCTCCTGCCTCTGCCTCCTGAGTGCTGCGATTAAAGGCGTGAGCCACCACTGCCCGGCTTCAAAGTTTGAAACTTAAGAAGCTGTTCAAGAAAGGCAGGTTGATTGCTCATGGAGAGACACCCCAGGTAAAAGAGATAGCAAGTGTAAAGGCCCTGGGGCAGGCATGTGCTCACTGTGTTTAAGGAACCATGAGGGTTAAGCAACTGGGGTAAGCTGAGGAAGGAAATGGAGTATATACAGCTTGCATAGGATTATAGAGCCTAAAGAATGTTTAATGAAGAATGTATATATTGTAGCTGAAAACACAGTGACTCACTGAACTAGGACAGAAGGGCAGAGAAACTTGTGGCACCCATGTGGTACACACCCCAGTTCTCAAAGACTACTGCAGGATTCCAACATCGCATTCCTAAATGGATTCCAAAACTGACACAGATGTAGCACACGACAGTGAGAGAGTCATGGGCTTTACATCTGCAGAACAGGCCTGGTGGTCTCAGCTGCCAACATTTTCCAGGGCCTCTAAGACAGGGTTATAAGATAGGGTAGTAACATGTTCATCCGCCTATGTTGATCAGGTATAATGACCACAGTGGAGAAATTTTTAAATAGAATCAGAAGTTTCTGAAGGCTACTATTTTATTTCAGAGTCTGGTGTGGACTATCCCTTTACACTGTGTGAGTATATGTCACTGTGATTGGGTTAATAAAGAAGCTGACTGGATAAGGTTAGGTTGGATAACCAAACTAAGGACACTGGGAAGATGAAGTGTAGAGTAAGAGGAGTTGTCAGCCAGGCATGGAGAGGAAACCGGAGGAGCAATATAAAACGGAGGTAATGCCATATGTCAGAATGTAGATTAATATAAATGGGTTAATGTAAGTTGTAAGAGTTAGTTAGTAAAAAGCCTTAGCTATTGGCCTAGCATTTACAATTAATATTAATTCTCTGTGCATTTATTTGGGAACAGCTGCTGAGATACAGAGAAACTCCTTCTACAGTCTGGTCTATAACCAAGTGTATGTTTTACTTAAGGATGAGGCAAGGTTGCTGTAAGTCCTGTTCAATGGTGTCAGATAACAACCACCTTGTGTGTGTGAGCTTGTTTTGTTTTTTTCAAGATAGAGTGTCTTAGTCAGTGTTTCTATTGCTATGAAGATATACCATGACCACATCAGCTTTTTTAAAATATAAACTTCTATATAAATTAGAAACAATCTTATTTTACCCCCACCACCATCATCCTACCCCCATCCACTCCACTGGTAGGTTGAGACCTTCCATGTGGTATCATCAAAATCTGTCATGTCATTTGGGGCAGGACCTAGGCCCTCCCTGGTGTATCTAGGCTGAGAGAGTATCCCTCCATGGGGAATGGGCTCTGAAAGTCCATTTGTGCACAAGATATAAATACTGGTTACACTGCCAGAGGCCCCATAGAGTGCCCAGGCCTCCTAACTGACACCCACATTCAAGGGGCCGGATTCGGTCCTATGTTGTTTCCCCAGCTGTCAGACTCAAGTCCATGAGTTCCCACCTGATTAGGTCAGCTGTTTTTGTTGGTTTCTCCAGCATTATCTTTACCCCTGTGCTCATCACTCCTCCCTCTCCACAACAGGATTCCAGGAGTTCTGCTCAGTGCTTAGCTGAGTGTCTCTGCTTCTGCTTCCATCAGCTACTGGATAAAGGTTCTAGGATGGCATTTAAGGTACTCATCAATCTCATTATTGGGGAAGGGCATTTAGGGTAGCCTCTCCACTATTGCTTAGATTATTTTTTTGGTTTTATGAGACAGGGCTTCTATGTATTCTTTTGGAGGCTGTAGGTCCAGCCTAGCCTTGAACTCACAGAGATCTGTCTGTCTCTGCCTCCCGAGTGCTGGGATTAAAGGCATGTGCCACCACCGCCCGGCTTTGCTTAGAATCTTAGTTGGGGTCTGGACTAGTGACAGATTTCTCTTTAAACCTGTAATGACTCCCATATTAAGGTATTTCTTTTCTTGTTCTTCTCTACTCTTTCCCCAACTCAGTCTACTGGCTCCCTCCTGTCCTTCTCCCCATTCCTCTTCTCCCCTTCTCTTCCTCCTACCTCCCCTCTCCCCTGTGCTCCCAATTTGCTCAGGAGATCTTGTCCCTTTTCCACTCTATGGGGGACCCTGTATGCCTATCATAGGGTCCTCCTTGTTTTTCTAGCTTCTCAGGAGGTGTGGATCATAGGCTGGTAACCATTTGTTCTATGTCTTTGTTCTTTGTCTTTCTGTGACTCTGTTACCTCACTCAGCATGGTTTCTTATAATTCCATCCATTTGCCTTCAAATTTCATTGCATTGCATTAAGAGTGAAAGTCGTGGTGGTGTCTGGAAAGGCCGAGTCCACGCTTGCTTCCAATGCTTCTGGCCATTTGGCAGGAAGGAAACAAATCTGACCCAGGCCCTGGACTGCAAAGACCAGGTCACCACTCTGATATTTCAGAATTTCACCAAAATTTGCTCTGGGTGTTTAACAGTGTAATGGTTCAGGAAAAGTTGGAATGATAATAACCAATCAGAACATTGCAGTCCTGCCTGTGCCTGTTTAAACCATCGACTGTGATCTCTCCTCAGGTGTGAGGTCTCTGGCCCAAAGGTCCAGGAGGAGCCCTGTAGAGAGTCCCGCATCAGCGCAGTTATGGTGGCAAGACTGGTGAACCACTTGGTGCCTTCCCTGCAGGGTGGGGACCCCTTCTTTGTGCCAGCCTTCCTGTGTATCTACCAAAGGTTTGCCACCACCCAAAAGGTGCTGGACCTGCTGTTGGAGCGGTGAGTGCCCACCCCAATCACAGAGACCTCCAATCCTCCTGTTGGTTCTGGGAAGCTCCCTGCCTCTCTCTAAGCCTGTTTTCTAGAGTATTGTCAGGACCTAGGGGCACAGAGTCAGAAAAGGCTTCCTGCACGTTTGGCTCTTGGGACTGAGGTGTCTAGAGCTGACACCTCAATGAATCTGGGTGTCTCCTGCATACTGAAGAATCTTTCTTTTCCTGACCCAATTTTTCTGATGCCTTGGTCAAAGCACTTTCCCCATTTGTAAAGGAGGTCCTAGAACTCATATTGAAGTACTGAATTGAGTACTCATAATGTGTCCCTAGTGGAGACCCGTGGAGGATAATTTAAGGGACCCTCTGAACCCTGAGATATCTCTTTAGAGATGTTTGTGTTCATCCATTGCACAAGCATATTTGAAGCACCTACTATATGCAGGTGAATTAATAATCCTGAGAATAGATAGAACTATAATTTCTTTCCTTCCCAGGAATGAGCCTGGCCCCTAGATGTCTTTTAGTTAAGGGACTTAGGACTTTACATGTGACATCCTTCCTGGTCTCCTCTAGGTATGCACACTTGTGCTTTTTTGTGGAGAGGATGATCAAATAAAGAAGTAAGTGGGCTTTACAACAAGAGCAAGTTGCTTGCCTCTGCAGAGTGGGGTCATTTGGGTGTCAAGAGTAAGGGATGGCCAATGTTTGGGTGTCTCACTCCTTCTGCTCCCACACTGATGTCTACAGCATTCCCTGCAGGGTGAGAAGAATTGCATGGGCAGGGTCCTTCCAAGTGGGGAGATGTGGAAAACCTTTGGACTAGGGTGCCCATATGAGACTTACCCTCATCTCAGCCCATGCCAGGCAAGCTTGGTCAGTTGTCCTCCCTAAGAGCCTGAGAAATGCTGTATGGACTTCCCTGCACACAAGGACCTTAGAGTCACACTCACTGTACTCATGTGCATAAGGGCTGAACATATTCTATCTTGTAGTCCCCACTGTAGGTAGCCATGAGAGAGTTAGGGAAATTCTACACAATTAACACTGTTGTCCTTCCCCTTCTCTAGGACCATCTGTACTTTTCTGGATACATGGATGGACAAGAAACCTGAGGAATTTTGCCAGTCTTCAGCCCTGACCATTGTGAAACAGCTGAAGAACTTCTTGGTCGTGAACATGCCCTACTCAGATCTTACTGTTCATGTCCATATGCTCCTGACCTGACCCATTTGGAGGTAGAAGAGGCCACTGAATCAGAGGCCAAAGATGAAGAAACCTCAGGTAGGTGCTCGACACCCCGTGAGGTATGTTCAGTACCTGGTGTGCTGGTGGAGGCTTGAAAGGCTCCTCTTTGCAGTAACTGTCACTGGACAATAGCCTGGGCACACATCCTTTTGGAGGACAGGGTCTGGGATTCCAGGCAGACAGGGGTTCCTCTTTGTTAGGAAAGGCTGAGAAGGAGGTCTCATCCTGGGCATGTTGTCTCCTCCTGTATCTCCACCACCATTTCCCCTTCTAGAGATGCCCACATCAGCAACACATCTGCCTGCATCCATCAATCCGAGGAGGCATGCATTCGCAGATCCAGAGCTTGAAGTACATTAACCAGGAGTGAGGCCAGCTGCTCTGGCACCAGAACCAAATTGTGCACCAGAGCCAGAGAGTACAAACACCACCAGAAGATTCCGTGACATCTCTGCTGTTGGAACCAGATGTGACAGCAGCTTTCCAGCCAGCACACCTGTTAGCTGCTGTGGATCCTGTGTGTCTCACCGTGTCAGCAGACACAGTGCAACTTTCACTTATCCCACCTTCCATCAATGGGTCTACCTCCCTGGGGAATGGCCTGCCACCCTTTCTCCTCGTTTCCCATCTATATCCATTCTGCAGACAGCACCAGTTCTGTATTCCTCCACAGAGTCACATCCTGATTTCAACCATGCTCCGTTCCCACCATCACAACCAGCTTCCCTCCCCCAAGAAATAGCCTCTTTACTCTTCTGGCTCTTTTCGACATTGTGTGAAGTATCAGTTTTAATAAATTATTAGTGATTGATTTTCATTGTCTTAATTATGGTTATGATGTCCACTCAGCATGCTTGTACATGGGTTAGCAATGTCCCCAAGCAGATATATGAGGCCATACTGAAGAGAAGGGAGGCAAAATCTCCTGATTTCACAGAGACCAGGAGAATGCCTGAGGGTGTTGCTAGCAATACAGAGAATTGAGTCTAGCTGTCATTTACTGTGTTCCTAGCAGCTAGGGTCATGTGCTTAGAGGTCAGGCTGCCCAGGTGTCCTTCAAACAGGTTTCTGCTTTATTTTCATTCTCCTTACACTAGGAAGCAGTACCATTTTAGGGTCTGATGAGGACAAATTGTAATGTCATGAGATGACTGATTCTCATGAGTGCAAGCTGGACACATACCCACCATTGCCCATATTCAGTACACTATTTGAAGAGTGAGTGTCTGGAGTTCTCAGGAGTGTTTCATGCTACTGATGATGCTTAAACCATGCTGATTTTCTTGAAATATTGCCTCATTTTCCTCAATGTTGGGGACAGTCTGTGAGTTACAATGTCAAGATTTTAGTTATATTTCCTCCAGTGTTTATGGTTATGGCCCACAAACAAGCCAACAGAACTTACCATGCTTCTTTGGCTCTCTCAGGACAATTCTAATGGTGACTACAACCTATTGATGCCCCAAATATGTCACCATGGATATCTAAGGTAGGTGTCTTTCCAGTGAGGCCAGTCAGGGTGTCCAGAAGTCCTAGAGGTCGCATATCTGCTCACTCTAGCTTCCTAGGAATGAAGGGATCCCACCCATCAATCACCATGGCATTTTTCATAGGGGGAAATATTATGCAAGCCTCAGCTAGGTAACATAAGTGTCCAGACATCAGAGAGTCCATATCACAGCTTGGGGGTTGAAATTCAGTAAGGACTGTGTAGGGCAAGAAAGGTTGGAGATATGTAGTTGTTTAGAAATTCAGCTTAGAGCCCTTCATCCTGAGTGGTTTTGTATCAATCTTCCTGGTAAAACAGGAAGTCAAGAATGTGCCAGTCCTTCACAACAGGGACAGTGAACTAGCTGCAACAAGATTGTACAGGAAATTTAAGATGGTGAAGACGTGTGTGTCTATACACAAACAGAGAGGGAAACTGCTCTTACAGGTCATAGATTTTTATGTGGAAAAGACTGGACCTCCATGAGATCTCAGTAGAGATAATAAGGGACTGCCGAGTCATAAAAATGAATAATGAATAAAAACTGAACTTTAGGAGGCATCACCATACCTGACTTCAAGCTCTATTATAGAGCTATAGTCCTGAAAACAGCTTTGTATTGGCACGAAAATAGGCAGGTAGAAAAATGGAACCGAATTGAAAACCCTGATTTTGAACCACACACCTATGAACACTTAATTTTTGACAAAGAATCTAAAACTATACAATGGAAAAAGGAAGCAACTTCAACAAATGGTGCTGGCATAACTGGGTACTGGTATGCAGAAGACTGCAGATAGATCCATGTTTATCGCCTTGTTTAAAACTTAAGTCTAAATAGATCAAAGATCTCAACATAAATCCAGCCACACTGAAACTTTTAGAAAAGAAAGTGGGAGATACTCTTCAACAAGGTGGCACAGGACAACACTTCCTGAACATAAAACCAGTGGCACAAACACTGAGATAGACAGTTAACAAATGGGACCTCCTGAAACTAAAATGCTTCTGTAAGGAAAAGGACACAGTCAAAAAGACAAAAAGACAGTCCACAGAATGGGAAAAGATATTCACTAACCCCACATCTGACAGATTGCTAATCTCCAAAATTTACAAAGAACTCAAGAAACAAGTCTCCAAAACACCAAAGGATCCAATTAAAAGGTGGTGTACAGAGCTACATAGAGAATTCTCAATAGAGGAGGCTAAAATGGACAAGAGACACTTAAGAAAGTGCTCAACATCCTTAGCCAACAGGGAAATGAAAATCAAAACAACTCTGAGATACCATCCCTGTCAGAATGGCTAAAATCAAAAACACCAAAGACAATTTATGCTGGAGAGGATGTGGAGAGAGAGGAACACTCCTCCACTGCTGGTGGGAGTGCCGACTCATACAGCCTCTTTGGAAATCAGTATGGAGATTCCTCAGGAAAATGGGAATTAATCTACCACTAGACCCAGCAATTCCACTCTTAGTCATATATCAAAATGAGGCAAGTTCATACAACAAGGACATCTGCTCCACTATGTTCATAACAGCATTATTTGTAATAGCCAGAACCTGGAAGCAACCTAGATGCCCCTCAACTGAAGAGTGGATAGAGAAAATGTGGTACATTTACACAATGGAGAATTACTCAGCAGAAAAATACAATGGAATCTTGAAATTCGCAGGGAAATGGATAGCACTGGAAGAAACCATCCTGTGTGAGGTAACCCAGTCGCAAAAAGACAAACATGGTATGTACTCACTCATATATGGTTTTAGACATGGATCAGGATAGTGCCAGTCTGCACTTCCACTGATAGAGAGTCTGGTAAACAGGAAAGAACCTAAAACATATGCATATATGTATAGTACCCAAGAGAAGAGGATTGAGACAAGATCCTCTGAATGGATGGGGAACACGGTGAGGGGTGGGGGGAGTGGGACGTGGGAAGAAGTGAGGGGGTGAAGAGGAAGAGAGTTGGTCATGGGGGAACAGGAAGTTGAGTGGGTGGGGTTAGAATAGGGGGAAGAGGGAATCATAGGATCGAAGACAGATCAGGCACCAGAGTTACCCCGAGTGACCTAAAGAGATAACACCAATTGGCAAGCTAAGCAATAGTGGAGAGACCACCTCGAATGCCTATTCCTGATAATGAACTTGATGTCTATAACCATCCGGGAGCCTTCATCCTGTGGCAGAAGCAAACACACAATCCATCACTGAACTGAACCCAAGGAACCCAGTGACAGAGAGAGAGGAGTGATGAGCAAATTGGCACAGAATGGGCTGGCAAAACCAGCAGAGACAGCTGATCTGAACAGGGCAGAGCTCTTGGACCCCAGACTGACAGTGGGGAGGCCAGCATGGGACTGATCTGGACCCCCAAATGTGAGTGTCAGCAAAAAGGCCTGGGCAACCTATGGAGCCCTGAGGTGTGGAGCAGTGTCTATCCCTGGAATACAATCTTCGTGTGGCTATAGCACAAAGAGGGATGCTCTCTCAGCCTGGACTCTTAGGGAGTGCCTGGACCCTACCCAGAGTGAAATGACAGACTCTAGATATCCCCTATGTGGAAGGATTTGGCAATAGGGTGGGAGGGTGGGGGGAAGGGGAGTGCGGGAGGAGAGGTGGGAGAGGGAACTGGGATTGACATGTAAAACAAACTATTTAAAATTAAAATAAAAAATGAAAAAAAATAAAAAAACTAAAATAAAATTGAAAATAGGAACTAATGAGTGAAAAAAAAGTTGGCATCATCTTCGCTGTGATTAAGCGCTTGCCAGCAGTACAGTGGGGAAAACTGAGTTGTCCCTCAGTCATGATGACAAGGAGGGCAAGGTGCAATTGAGCAGTTCATTCCATGTTGAGTAAGGAAGCAGAAGAGAATCAGGTGCTTGGCTGGCTTTCTTCTGTGATTCTGTCCAGAGCTCAGACCAATGGGATAGTACAGTGCACATCCAGTGTGGATGTTACTTCAACAGTGAATCCTCCATAGAAGAGTCACCACAGGACACACACTCATGTTGTACCTCACCAATCTCCTAGTCTTTCCCAAATTCACATCTATCTACAGTGAATACTCACCAGCTCACTTACTTGCATCAGTCTACCATTCAATGTAGACTTACTGTAGTCAAACCTGACCGCTGTGGTTTATCCTTGCAAAACACAGACCTGCTTCTTCATGCAGAACAGAGCAAAGAACCCATTTAACAGCTGGAAAGGGAAGAAACCTCAGAGACTTAGCTCTGAAAAACCCTAGGTAACACCCTTGCTGCTCTTCAGCAGCTGCCTGGCACAGGGCTGCCTGATAACTTTGAGAAATAGGACAGTGTTGCAGCCCTTGCCTAGCATGTGTGAGAGAGACCCTGTCATTGATGCCCAGCACTACAGGAAGAAAAATAGTTTTCAGACATGTGTCTGTCACTCTGTCACTTCCTACTTTTAGGAATTATCTGTGGTACATTCTCAAGCTACAAATCCTGAAGTCCCTGAACTCTGTGAAATTTAAAGTTCTATATTTTTCATTTAATAACTTGAAATGGTAAAAGCACATAATGAGTCAAGTGGTTGTGCTTATAATGGACTTAACACACTACACAGGAATATATTGTACCAGGAATATAGTTAGAAAACAACCAGAGTGGAGTTTATATGTAAATGATTTTAACACTAAGCAGAGGTCATTGTATCTGATTCTTTTTTGTTGCTGTGATAAAACATTAGGACCAAGGCAACTTATAGAAGGAAGAGTTTACCTGGGGTTGGTTTCCAGGGGGAGACTAGTGCATTCTGCTGTGGTTGAGGTGTGGCAGCAGGAACAGAAAGCTGAAAACTCACATCTTGAACTGCAAGTAGGAAGCAGAGAGAGCAAACTTCAATTGATGGAGGGTTTGTAAACTTAAGCCCACCCCAGTGACATCTGCCTCCTAAACCCCCTCAAATAGCATCACCACTTGAGCCTTGGTATTCAGCATCTGAGACTCTGGGGACACTCATATTCAATCAACCACAGTTTGATAATGGTATAGGCTGCATCAATGTACAGATTATACTCATCGCAACCAAAAACTGGTAGGGATTGACATCTCAATCTGGTGGGATCCTGGGTGTAACTGAGTCACCCATCACGTCAATACATTTAATTGATATTTGACTTAATTAAGATCATACATTGGCCTTTAATGTATGTTCCTGGTTCTTTAAGAAAAACAGTTCATGTAAGGTTGAAATGGGTGCAGGACTGTAGTGTGGAATCAGGGAACAGTTTCTCTGACTGCCCCCTTTGTACCTTCCCCTCCCCTTCAGCTTAGCCAATACCAAGATAGAGCAGAGGAGAACTAGAATATGAAGCTGAAAATAAATCCTAGAAGGCCAACTCACATCCAGTGTTTGTGTTCTTTTCCTGTCCATGTCCATGTGCTTAATAAATATCACACATACAGTTCAGAGTTCCCGCCAGGGTTAGGGGTGCCGGTGGCTGTGGTGGTGGGAGGAGGGGTTCGAGTCACTGACTGGCCTTTATGCTGTGCTTTGGAGCATTCTTCTCTGGGAGCATCTGCCACTGGCTTCCAGGGGAGGTATCCAGGTAGGCACAGGAAAAAGGTGGACAGATCGCTTTGGTCACCCTCACAGACAGGGTATATGCTGTCTGGCCCTTGCTCTCCTGCGGTGCCTGGACCAATCGGGTGCTCTGCTCGATCATCTCCCACCATTGGGGCACCCTTGGGGAGCTGTGGATTCCTGCAAATCCACCTTCTCCTTTCTCTCCTTCTCCTCCACATCTCACCCTTCCACCACCTGGTCCTTTGTCTGGTCCTCTTCATCCACATCCTCATCCTAGTCCATGTCCTTCTCCTAGTCCTCCCCCTCTCCCCAGGACATTCCCCTCCTCCTGCAGAATCAAGGAAGACATGATGGCTGGAAGCAGGATAAGTGGAGTGTGTGTGTGTGTGTGTGTGTGTGTGTGTGTGTGTGTGTGTGTGTGTAGGCACACAGGCACGGGTGCGTTTGTGTACGTGTGAGTGTTTGTGAGTGCATGGGAGTGTGGTTGTGCCTTGTGTCCTCTCTGTATTTCTAGGATGGATGGAATTTTTTTTGCTTTTTGGGGACAGGGTTTCTCTGTATTGTTCTGGAGCCTGTCCTGGATCTTGCTCTGTAGACCAGGCTGGTCTGGAACTCACAGAGATATGCCTCCATCTGCCTGACATGTGCCACCAAAGCCCCACAGATGGATATCTTGACTCTTTTTTTGGAACTTGAATGCAAGCTCCTGGACTCTTCCATCACCCCCTCCCCCACCCCAGCACAGCCCCACCTCCACCAGCGCCAAAGTCAGTAGTGCCATCCATTCCTTCATTGCACACTGCATCCATTCCTCCATCGCATCTATTTCTTGGTGGGAATCGTCGTGCTGTTCTGGTTAGAAGGGAGTAGGGGCATGCTGGCCAGCATGGATGATGCTCCCTTGTCGATTGGTTCTAAGGAACTTGGAACTTGGGATTTGTGTCATGGCGCTCTGCCCATGGACTGTGGGGCCAGAGTTAGGGCAGGTCTCAGGCCAGAATTATCTTGAGCTATGCAACCTCAATTCCTTCACTGGGCCAAGCAGCCACCCACCTACTGCTCCCTCCATCAACCAAGAGCCAAGGACCTCTGCCTGTTCCTTCCCTGGCCTTCTCTGGCTCTGACAGGGACCTTCTCGTGGCTGGACTGACATAAAAAAAGAACACCTTCGGGTGGCATGGGAAATCCAGAGCACAGACCACTCTGGGCTCTGGCTGACCAGTTTCCCTCATAGTTGCGCTGCCTTAGTACAACAGTGCCTGACCGGTGAATTCCTTTTGCCCTGGAACTCGGAGGGAGGTTCCATGCTCCTGACTCCAAGTCCATCGTGGACCTCGGTGGTTGGCCACCACCTCAACTGATTCCAACCCTGAGTCTAGGCCTTGGACCCTCAGGCTGGGCTCAAGAAGCAACCAACATCTGCCATCCCATCCCACCCGGGACTTGCACAGCCACACACAAGCCCTGGCCCCAGGGGAGCACCAGACAGCACCACTGGGAATGTGTGTACACTCGAGCTTAAGTGCACACACAAACAAAACCCCCACACACAGAGACACACACAGACAGACACACATACACACTACTACACACACACACACAGAGAGACAGAGACAGAGACAGATACCGAGACAGAGAGACAGTGAAAGAAACAGAGAAACACACTCCTCAAGCATGCATGCAGTGGATCAGTGCCTACACCGCCAGATACATAAAACTGTAGCATGGGATTCTTAGCATAGGTGTTCCTGGGATCACCACTCGGGTGTTTCCCTTCCTCGTGGGTTTCCTGCCTGCCTGACGGCTCTGATCGTTGGGATATAGCAGACATCATTGTCTTTTTCCTTATTTTAGTAGAAGTACTTTGAGTTTCTCTGTAGAGTTTGATCCTGACTATGGGCCAGTTGTTAAATGCCAGTATTACACTGAAGTATGCCCCTTGTATCCCTTGTTTCTCTAGGACATTATCATGAAGTGCTGTTGGTTCTTTTAATGGTCTTTTCTGCATCTAATGAGATGAACATATTTTTTTCTTTAGTCTGTTTATGTGGTGAA
>NW_024429555.1:0-5671 GCF_017639785.1 Mesocricetus auratus
TGTATTATAGCTTTCATTTCTTTCATGGGAATAGGTTCCCATTCATGTTTAGTGGAACCAGATTGGTTCCTCCGCGATGCTGGCCTTTCAACCATGGTTACTGTGAAGGCCACCATAGGATGTCTAGTAGCCATATTTCTTTTACTTCCTGGTAGCCTAGCATCTGTTGACTCAACATCTGATGTTTCAGAGGATGTATCTTCTAAAGATTGAAAATTTGCAACCATGTCATCCTTTAGGTCTTGAATTTCGTGCAGTGGCTCTGGTAACTACTAAGGCGGTGGAAGGCAGAACTAACTGGGCAAGGGAATTGGGCAGGTGACTTGGAGGGGCACGGGCAGGAGATATCCAGGGTGCCATGGCGGGGAACGCTGTCCTCTTGGCAGCCTTGGGGGAAGCAGAGGCAGCAACGCCAGCGGCTCTGAGCGCTGTGGCAGTGGCGACAACCGAGGTGGCGTGATGCAAGCATGGCGGCTGCCGCCTTGGGACAGCAGTACTTGCTGGAATTGGTGGTGGAGAGTCTTTTGCAGTGTCCCTCCTCAGGATCTGGAGCAGGCAGCAGAGGATGTGAGAAATGGAATTCGGAAGAATCGGGAGGGTACTGTATTGTCAGTTTTCAAGAAGTTACACGTGTAGATACTCAGACCGTGTTGAGTCCTTTATTTTCAAGAAGTTCCACATATAGATACAAAAACAGAGTTGTGTAGTTACTTTTCAATAAGATACACATGTAGTTTCTCACACAGTGTTGTATCATTAGTTTTCAATAAGTTAAACATGTAGATGCTCAGACAGTGTTGTTTCACTAGTTTTCAAGTAGTTACACTTGTAGTTTCTCACACAGTGTTGTATCTTTAATCTTCAATAAGTTACATGTGTAGATTCACAGACAGTGTTGTATCGTTAGTTTTCAATAAGTTACGTTTATAGATTCTCACACGTTTAGATTTTCAAGAAATTGTTGTATGATTAGTTTTCAAGGACTTACGTTTTAAAACTAACGATATAAGACTGTGTGTATCTCGATGTATACCTTCTTGAAAACTAGTGAAATAACTCTGTGTGAGAAACTACATTAGTAACTTATTGAAAACTAACGATACAACACTGTGGGAGAATCTGCAAGTGTAACTTCTTGAAAACTAACCATACAACACTGTGGGAGAAACTTCATGCATAACATCTGGAAAACTAACGATACTGCACTATGTGAGAATCTATAAGCGTAACTTATTGAAAACTAACGATACAACACTGAGAATCTGTAAGCATCACTTCTTGAAAACTAATGATACAACGCTGTCAGAGAACCTACACGCATATCTTTTGAAAACTAATGAAATAAATCTGTGTGAGAAACTACACTAGTAACAACTTGAAAACTAACCACACAACCGGGTATGAGAATCTACAAATGTAACTTCTTGAAAACAAATGATACAACACTTTGTGAGAAGCTACTGAAAACTAACGATAAAACACTGTCTGAGAAACAAGTGTTTCTTCTTGAAAATTAACAAAGGAAACAACACTTTGTGGGAAACTAATTGAGTAACATCGTGAAAATAAACGATTCAACATTGTGTGAGAATTTATATTCATAACTTATTGAAAACTAATGATACGATACTGTGGGAGAATCTACAAATGTAACTTCTTGAAATCTAACAATACAACACTGAGTTCTAAACGAAATGCATAACTTCTTGAAAACTAACAAAACAATACTCTGTAAGAATCCACACGTGTAACTTACTGAAAATTAACGAAACAACACTGTCTGAGAATCTACACGTGTAACTTTTAGAAAACTAAATTTACAAAACTGTGTGATTAACTACATGTGTAACTACTTAATACTAACGATACAACACTGTCTGAGAATCTACAAGTGTGTATTATTGAAAAGTAACAATACAATATTGTGTTTGAATCTATATGCGTAACTTCTTGAAAATAAAGGACACAACACTGTCTGAGAATCTACACGTGTAACTTATTGAAAATTAACCATACAACACTGTGTGTGAATCTATAAGCATAACTTCTATCGAACGATACAACACTGTCTGAGAATCTAGGCATATAACTTATTGAAAATTTTCGATAGACCACTGTGTGAGAATCTACATGTGTAACTTATTAAAAATTAACAATGGAACACTTGGTGAGAATCTACACGTACAACTTATTGAAAAATAACGATTCAAAACTTTGTGAGAATCTACACGTGTATCTTCTTGAAAATTAACAAAACAGCACAGTCTGAGAATCTACACATGTAACTTATGGAAAAGTAATGATACAATACTGCGTGAAAAACTACATGTATGTCTTATTGAAAAGTAATGATACAACGCTGTGTTTGAATCTACATGCATAACTTCTTGAAAATAAAGAACACAACACTTTCTGAGAATCTACACCTGTAACTTCTTGAAAACTAACGCTACAACACTGTTTTCGAAACTAAATGTGTAACTTCTTGAAAACTATTGATACAACACAGTGTGAGAAGCTTCATGAATAACTTCTTGAATACAAGCGATACAAAGCTGCCTTCACATTTATATGCGTAACTTATTGAAAACAAAGGAAAAACACTTTGTGGGAAACTACTTGAGTAACATCTTGAAAATAAACGATTCAACATTGTGTGAGAATCTATATTTGTAACTTATTGAAAACCAATGATTCAGCACTGTGTGAGAATCTATATACGTAACTCCTTGAAATCTAATGATACAACACTGAGTTCTAAACTGAATGCATAACTTCTTGAAAACTAACGATACAACATTCTGTGAGAATCCACAAGTGTAACTTACTGAAAATTAATGATACAACACTGTCTAAGAATCTACATGTGTAAATTTTGGAAAACTAAAGATAAAAAACTGGGTGAAAAACCACATGTGTATCTACTTGAATACTAACTATACAACATTGTCTGAGAATCTGCAAATGTATCTTATTGAAATGTAATGATACCACATTGTGTTTGAATTTATATGTGTAACTTCTTGAAAATAAAGGACACAACACTGTCTGAGAATCTACACGTGTAACGTATTGAAAATTAAGGATACAACACTGTGTCTGAATCTATAAACGTAACTTCATCTATTTAATGATACAACACTGTCAGAGGATCTATGCATTTAACGTATTGAAAATTATTGATAGAACACTATGTGAGAATCTACATGTATAACTTGTTGAAAATAAACGATAGAACACTGGGAGAGAATCTACACGTGTAGCTCACTGAAAATTAACGATAGAACACTGTCTGAGAATCTACACGTGTAACTCACTGAAAATTAACGATAGAACAGTGTCTGAGAATCTACACGTGTATCTTATTGAAAACCAACGATACAAAACTGTGTGAGTAACTACAAGTGTATCATATTGAAAAGTAATGATACAACCCTGTGTTTCAATCTATATGTGTAGCATCTTGAAAATAAAGGTCTCAACACTGTCTGTGAATCTACATGTGTAAGGCAAAGGACACGGTCAACAAGACAGAAAGGCAGTCCACAGAATGGGAAAAGATATTCAATGACCCCATATCTGACAGAGAGCTAATCTCCAAAATTTACAAAGAACTCAAGAAGCAAGTCTGCAAAACACCAAAGGATACAATCAAAAGGTGGGGTACAGAACTAAACAGAGAACTCTCATTAGATGAGGCTAAAATGGCCAAGAGGCACTTAAGAAAGTGCTCAACATCCTTAGCCATCATGGAAATGCAAATCAAAACAACTCTGAGATACTATTGTACTCCTGTAAGAATGGCTAAAATAAAAACACTGAAGACAATTTATGCTGGAGAGGATGTGGAGAGAAGGGAACACTCCTCCACTGCTGGTGGGAGTGCCAACTCATACAGCCACTTTGGAAAGCAGTATGGGGATTACTCAGGAAATAGGAATCAAGCTACCACAAGAACAAGCAATTCCACTCTTAGGCATATTTCCAAAGGACACAAATTCATACATCCAGGGCACCAGCTCCACTATGTTCATAGCAGCATTATTAGTAATAGCCAGAACCTGGACGCAACCTAGATGCCCCTTACCTGAACAGTGGGTATAGAAAATGTGGTACCTTTACACAATGGAGTATTACTCAGCAAAAAAACAATTGAATCTTGAAATTCGTAGGTAAATGGATAGCACTGGAAGAAACCATCCTGAGTGAGGTAACCCAGTCACAAAAAGACAAACATGGTATATACTCACTCATATATGGATTTTAAACATTGATCAGGAGAATGCCAGTCTACATTTCCACTGACAGAGAGTCTGGGAAACAGGAAAGAACCTAAAATTATACATGGTACCTAAGAGAAGAGAAATGGGGCTAGGTCCTCTGAACAGATGGGTAATATGGCGAGGAGTGTGGGGCAGCGGGACCTGGGAAATAGAGAAGGGGAGAAGTGGAAGAGAGAATAGAACGGGGGGTAACAGGAAGTTCGACTGGGGGGGTAGGATAGAGGGAAGATGGAATCATAGTTTAGAAGACAGATCAGTCACCATTGTGAACTCTAGTGATCTAAATGGATGGCACCAATTGGCACGCTAAGCAATAGTGTAGAGACCACCTCGAAGGCCTATTCCTGATAGTGAACTTGATGTCTATAACCATCCTGGAGCCTTCATCCAGTGACTGATGGAAGCAGAGGCAAAAACCCTCAGTTAAATATTTAACAGAACCCAAAGAACCTTGCAACAGAGAGAGAGAGGAGCGAAGAGCAAATTGGCAAAGAATGGGCTGGCAAAACCAGCAGAGACAGATGATCCGAACAGGGAAGAGCTCCTGGACCCCAGACAGACAGCTGGGAGGCCAGCATGGGACTGATCCAGACCCTCTGAATGTGAGAGTAAATGAGGAGGCCTGCGCTACCTATGGGGTCCTGAGCAGTCGATCAGTGTTTATCCGTCAAATACTAACAGACATCGTGTGTCCATAACGCAAAGAGGGTTGCTCTCTCTGCCTGGACTCTTAGGGAAGTGCCTGGACCCTACCCTGAATGAAATGACAGACTGTAGATATCCCCTATGCTGAAGGATTTGGCAATAGGGTGGGAGGATAGGAGGATGGAGGGTGCAGGAGGAGGGGGGGAGAAGGAACTGGGATTGACATGTAAAACAAGCTATTTAAATCTTAAAAAAATGTTAAAAAACTAAGTTTCATTCAGAATCGAGAAAGGAAATAACCCATTGTGGAAAAACTAGATTTTATTATCTATAGAACCATATGGACTGGAAGAGTTCTCGATAAAGTAGGAGCCGTTTGTGGATTCATGAAAAAAAAAGAAAATTATCGATACAACACTATATGAGAATCTACAAGTGGAATTATTGAAAATAAACGAAACAACACTGTCTGAGAATCTACACGTGTATCTAATTGAAAATTATAGATACAAAACTGTGTGAGAAACTACATGTGTATCTTATTGAAAAGTAACTGTACTACCTTGTGTTTGAATCTATGTGCGTAAAATCATGAAAATAAAGGACTCAACACGTGTAACTTCTTGAAACCTTATGATACAACAGTGTGTGAGAATGTACATGTGTAACTTCTTGCAAACTAACAATACAACCTAGTGTGAGAAACTACATGCATAACTTCATGAAAAATAACGATACAAAGG
>NW_024429556.1:0-1044 GCF_017639785.1 Mesocricetus auratus
GTAACAGAGAGGTAGGACTGATGATCAAAGGGATTAAGACTGGGCTGGTTTAACCCTCAGAAACAGCTAACCCGACAAAGTTTAACTCTTGAATCCCAGGTATCAGCCTGGGAATCCAGCATGGGACTGATCAATACCCCCTGAATTTGGGTGTGAGTGAGGAGGCCTAGGGAACCTATTGAGCCTTGGGCAGCAGATCAGTACCCATCCCAAGTATACACACGGACTTTGGACTCCCATAGAACAATGTGAGTTGCACTCTCACCCTGAACTCTTAGGGAAGGGTCTAGGCCCTGCCCTATATGAAATGAGAGACTATGGACACACCCATGGAGGTCCTCACCCTCCCTGGGGGAATGAGGGGATAACGTGGGGGGGTTGGGGGGTGGGCATCGGAGGAGGGAGGGAATGGGAGAGGGACCTGGAACTGACTTGTGAAGCAACCTCGTTTCTTATCTAAATTTAAACTGGAAAAAAAAGAAAGTTATTTGAATGCAGGTTAATCATTAATGTAATTTTTGAAAGGTTATAGCTGATGTTTTTTTACCAAAATAAATCTGGAGAATAAAAAAAATAAAAAAGATGTTTGCCAAAATATATTTTGTAATTCCTCCTGATATAATTGATTCATCCTCTGTAGCTAATGCATTATCCAGCAGCTTATTATTTCAATGGGCAGTGGATATTCTAATTGTCTTGGGAGAGGCTGTCCTCCACTGTCACAGGGAATGACTGGACAATCTTGTGTTTCAGGGCCTTCGTGAGGCCCCTGCATAAGTTTTCCAGATGTTAAGGTCTACCTTGTCTATCTGTAGTCGATCAGCGTTCTTTGGTCCAATATTTTCCCTTTCCAAACCTCCTGCTGAGATCAGAAGGCTGAGGCCTTCTGTCTGAAGCATTCCTGGTAGAAGCATCATTTCTAGGAATGCTTTGTCTACATTTCCTACTCAGATGTCCTACTTTAACACAGTTAAAGCACATGGTATCTTTATATCTGTTTAAATTTTTGGAGATTGGCATGCCTACCCTTGAAATGATGTGGAG
>NW_024429557.1:0-2015 GCF_017639785.1 Mesocricetus auratus
GGAAACAGCAGTCACCTCCTTCAAGCAGCTGTAGTCTGGTTAGCAGCCTACACAAACTCACTCATTTGAGCTCCAGGAAAATGCAAGAACTATTAGCCCGGGAAGAAAATACCCGCCACCTGTTGGGAAAATACTAAAGCAAGTGACTGAGCGATGTGACGCCTGCGCCCGCGTAAATGCGACCAGGCTAAAGCTACCCATGGGGACCCGAGCTCGGGGGCACCGGCCTGGGGTGCACTGGGAAATAGATTTCACAGACCTCCTGGTTTTTGTTGACACCTTCTCGGGATGGACTGAAGCCTACCCCACCAAGCACGAGACGACAAAGGTGGTCACCAAGAAACTTCTTGAAGAAATCTTCCCCCGTTACGGAATGCCACAGGTATTGGGGACAGACAACGGGCCTGCCTTTGTTTCTCAGGTAAGTCAGTCTGTGGCCACCTTGTTGGGGATTAATTGGAGATTACATTGTGCTTACTGACCCCAAAGCTCAGGACAGGTAGAACAAATAAATAGAACCATTAAGGAGACTATAACTAAATTATCGCTGGCAGCTGGCACTAAAGACTGGGTCCTCTTGCTCCCCCTTGCCCTCTATTGTGCCCGGAACACACCGGGCCCCCATGGCCTCACCCCTTTTGAGATTTTACATGGAACCACCATTCCCTTTGTTCAGTTCTTTGACCAAGATATTTCTGACTATGCCAATTCCCCCTCTCTTCAAGCTCACCTGCAGGCACTCCAGCTGGTCCAGCAGGAAGTCTGGAAGCCCCTGGCCCAAGCCTACCAAGACCAGAGGAGACACCCTATCATCCCCCACTCCTATCGTGTGGGAGACAGCGTTTGGGTCCGACGCCACCAGGCTAAGAACCTTGAACCCCGCTGGAAGGGACCATACACGGTCCTGTTGACCACCCCTACTGCTCTCAAGGTGGACGGGATTGCTGCTTGGATACATGCCTCGCATGTAAAAGCTGCCTCCCCTGAGGATCCGGACCCAGGATGGAAGGCTCAGCGCACTCAAAATCCTCTAAAGATAAGACTCTCCCGAGTTGTTTGATTGCCTTCTTATGCTTCATGCTTACCTTTCCCCTTATTGAGGGAAGTCCTCACCGAGTATTCAATATTATTTGGGTGATAACCAATCTGGGGACGGGACATATTGCAAACCTGAGTTCCCAACTTGGGGCTCTGACAGACACCTTTCCCACCCTGTATTTTGATCTATGTGATCTGGTGGGGGAAGATTGGGACCCCTGATTATTATACTTTTGGTTCTGATGTTTGGGCCATGCATCTTAAACAGACTGACCCAGTTCATAAAAGAAAGGCTATTGGTTGTATAATCCCTGGTCTTGACTCAACAGTACCAGCAGCTGAAGCAAAGGGATCTCGAGATAGCAGAAACCCTTGAATGAAAGATTCCATTCAGTTACAAGAGCAATGGGGGAATGAAAGACCCCGGCCCAGTCTACACAGGCAGCTGAGGCTTATGAAAAATTCCGTTTCCCCCACAGCTGAATAGTCCTTGCTATCAGAAGGGAGCTCTGCCCAAGGACACGGGCTTTGGGTGTCTGCTGTGACCAGATGGCCAGCCCAGCAAGATTGGGCAAGCACAGAGACCTATTGTTCCTCAGATAGGGCCAAGGCCGAGACTTGAGTTCCGAGAGAAACCTTAATTGCCCTCGTTCTGAGCCCCAGCCTCATTTAAATTGCCCAATCAGGGTCCTGTAACTAGGCTTCTCGCTTCTGTACTGCGCTTTTTGCTATAAAAGAACCCCTGAGTCCCCAGCTTGGGGCTCTCAGTTCCCGAGACTGAGATGCCCCGGGTACCCGTGTATTATCAATAAAGCCTCTTGCTGTTGCATCCAAGCTCGTGGTCTCGTTGTTCCTTGGGTTCGGGTCTCCCTCCCGTGAAAGTCCCCCGCCTGGGGTCTTTCAAGGTGACGGCGGCGATGACGTCGTGGCTGTTCTTACCACTGTCGCCGTGGCTGTCGTCGTTGTTTTCGGCACTG
>NW_024429558.1:0-3672 GCF_017639785.1 Mesocricetus auratus
GTGTCCCGCGCTACCGTCTCGCCAGCAAGAACGACGCAGAACACTCGGATCCTTCTGCAGTAAAGCTTTAATGCATCTTGAGAGATAGATGATCAGCTTCTTAGAGGGAGACCCCAAGCTAAGAAACCCAGCCCCTTATATAAGCCTAGGAGCTCCGAGTGAGACGTGTAGAGCCGGGATTGGTGGTTTGCACATCACCCCAGATGACGCCACGGGAGAGGCACAGCTTAAACGGTTAACTCCAACTGACAGCAGATGTCAGCGCCATCTTCTAACGGTTAACTCCAACTGACAGCAGATGTCAGCGCCATCTTCTAACGGCAATAGCGATAGCGAGGGCGGCTCCTCACATCTCCCCTATTCATTTATTTTTGAAGCCATAGGACACCCACAACTTTGGAGTGGAGATAGAGGTCAAATCCCCATGTGCAAATTTGGAACATGTACAAAGCTCCTCTCCAGGGTCTTATCCCCAGAGGGAGCCCTGACCAGTCCCGATGTCGTTTTTCTGGGGGAAGGAGATCATGACATAGAACCTTCATGCAAGATGACTTATCTCCCAGGAGAAAGTCGTTATACCGCAGACCTCTCCTGTGCAGTGCTTAGCCTTGCAACTCCTTGGGCTGCTGAAGCCTACCCACTCTATCCCGTGCAATGAGACTAGCCTCGTGGGGTGCAAGAGCTGGGAGGCCAGCGACCTATTGCTTTAACATGGTTAACCAAATGTCAGGGGAGGCTCCGTGTTCTAAGGCAGCAAGTGCTTGTGCCACCACCACTTTGTCTCTTTTGTTTGGGCTCTGAGCTTACACACCATCCAAAGCATCAACACTATTCCACAGCAGAGAACTAGGCTAAATGATCCTACCCCCACCCATTCCTTAAAATAAGAAAATGCAGATGAAATCCAGGAGGAGAGGCCTTCCATCAGAGAAAGATCCAGATGCGTCGAATTCACTTGCAGGATCGCCACTCTCAACTCACGGAGTGTCTGCTCAAACTCAAAAGTCCAATTCTGTAATAAATGTTGAGACAGAGCTTGTGACAGGTTAGCTGCTCTTGTAAAATTCTCATATTGTACTGAAGTGACACAAAGGCCAGGCAACTTTTGTTCACATCCCAATTGGGCCATCTGCCACAATATATCCAATTGTTCCTGAACCAAATTAATCTGTTGGTTTACCAACATCAGGCCTCCTTGTATCTGAGAATTGGCAGTGGCCTGTTTATCTAGGACCATGGTCACAGTGGCCTGATAGTTCATTAATGGTTTGAGTTGTCTGCACAGTGGCGGAAAGTGCAAGGGCCGAGGCGGTAACCGAAGCAGTAACCGCGGCGGCAGCTATCAGGCCCACAATAATAGCAGAGATCCCAAAAATCTCGCTTTTCCCTAAACAAACTCAAACTACTTGGCACCTCAACAGGAACTGGAACAAATCGAGGCATGCGCATTACCAAAGCAAAAGGGTGCTTAATAGCATCCCAGCATAATGCATAAAAACAATTCTAAGCAGAGCAATTTATTTCTTTCTGATTCTTACCTAAGGTATCATTACTCACAACCCAAATAAAGGGCAGCCAAACACAAATTGGAGCAGCTGAATAATTAGTTCTCTTAAAAGGGGTATACTTAACATTGGAGGAGGACCAATCAGATGATCCAGAGCTCTGTCCCTCACTCAGACTGTTGCCTAATGCCCCTTTCCAATCAAAAGTAATCTGTCCCTTCTCACTATATCCTCCAGCAATCATTGCCATAGGAGAAAGATCAGTACAGCTTCCATTAATTCAAAAGGATTAGCATTAGATCTTTCTGGATCCATATGAATAAAATTATCCTTTAATGAAGAAATCACAGTAAAGCACAAGCTTCCTACCAATGACAAGGTTCTCTCATCCTGAAAACTCTGTATCTGAGGATCTAAAGGCAAAAGGCAAGCCCCAACTCTCTATTAGTTGTGAAAAATCTAGGGAACACCTGGGCATTCTGCATCACTGGCATCGGTAGGGGGAAGGTAGACATGATGGCCCACCGTAACTCTCCCATCATACTAGGAACCATCATCCCGAGTAGGAGAGTCTTCATCACCCACTTGGCCTCCATCCTTCTTATTCTGGAGTTGTGAAGGAGCTCTTCGAGTGAGTCTTTCAGGGATCCACAGGGGGTTTTCTTCCTCCTGTGGAAAACACACACAGCTCCCCTGGATCTTATAAGAATAGGATCCGGGCCTTTCCAGAGATCAGTCAAGACATCTTTCCATTTTACCATTTCTTTTGGCCTATCAGGCTCTAAACTGTGGCGATCGGCCGCAGTGTGGCCTTGGGCATCAGAGTTCAAGAAATTAAGGGTAAAAAGTGCCATGGATACAGCAACTCTTGGTACCGAGGGTAGAACATCCTCAATACTCCCTTTTGTTTAATCAGATATGATTTGAGTGTACGATGGGCACGTTCCACAATGCCCTGTCCTTGAGGGTTATAAGGTAGGCCAGTTAGATGGGTAACATCCATTTGCCGACAAAACTGTCGGAATTTTTGAGAGGTATATGCTGGTCCATTGTCTGTTTTTAAAATTCTGGGTTTTCCCTAAGCACTCCAGGCCTCAAGGCAATGTTGAATCACATATGAGGCCTTTTCCCCTGTTAGGGGTGTGGCGAACATTACGCCAGAACAGGTGTCAACAGAAACATGAACATATTGAAGCCTTCCAAAAGAGGGAATATGAGTAACATCCATCTGCCACATCTGCAATGGTCTAATGCCACGTGGGTTTATTCCCATGTGGGGAGTAGGTAAGAATTCGCAGCAATTCTGGCATTGAGTAACAATTTCCTAGCCTCTTTCCTGGATAGAGCAAAACGACGGCGCAAGGTCTCAGCCGTCACATGAAAGCGCTTATGGAATTCTTTTGCTGCTTGTGCATGGGTAGACAAGGCAGCGGCCACCAGCTTTGTAGCCTTGTCCGCTAAGTCATTCCCTAAGGACATGGGACCTGGGAGTCCAGAATGTGCTCGGACATGGGTAATGAAAACAGGAAATCTCCTATTTAACAAGGCAGCTTGTATCTTTTGAAAGATGTTAGCAACTCTGCTGGAGGATCTTATTATTCCAGCTATCTCAAGGAGATTAACTGCATTAACCACATAAGAGGAATCTGATACAATATTGAGGGGTCCTGAAAAGCCTCAAGAACCTCCAGTACTATCAGACATTCTACAACTTGAGGTGAAGTTTCATTATATTGTTTAGATATAACCCTATCCTTGACCACATAAGCTCCCATACCAGTTTTTGATCCATCAGTGTACACCACAGTCCCATCTGGGAGTGGGTCTTTAGCTGTCACTTGTGGAAACACTATAGCCTGGTTTAGGGCAAACTGTAAAATTGGATGCTTTGGAAAATGATTATCAATTTGTCCTGAAAAGGAAGTAACTAAAACTGCCCAATCACTAGATGTGGCTGCCAAGGTCTGAACTTGTGCAGCAGTATAAGGCACAATCAAGGAATCAGGATCCCTGCCAAAATGTGTAACAGCTGCTTTTATTCCGCTGAAGCCGAGCTGTGCAACAGCATCAGGGTACCAGTCAATAATCTTAGCAGGGGAAGCATTTGGATGAATCCAAAGTAATGGTCCATGTTGCCACAGGACTGCAGTTGGCAATTGAGCTGTCT
>NW_024429559.1:0-740 GCF_017639785.1 Mesocricetus auratus
TTAATATTAACCATAGACTGTGTGTTTATCTAAATATTAATCATAAATTGTTTATCAATAAATATTAATTGTGCACTGTGTGTTAATCGCTAAATATTAATCATAGTGTGTTTATAATTAAAAATTGATCACAGAGTGTATGTTTATCACCACATATTTTTCACAGTGTGTGTTTATCTAAATAGTAATCATCAACTATGTGTTTACCTCTAAATATTAATCGTAGAGTGTGTGTTTACCTTCAAATATTAATCATAGAATGTTTGTTTATCTAAATATTAATCATAGAGTTTTGTTTGTCTCAAAATATTAACCATACATTGTGGGTTTATCTCTAAATATTAATCACAGAGTGTGTGGTTATCTAAATATTATTCATAAATGTGAGGAGCCGCCCTCGCTATCGCTATTGCCGTTAGAAGATGGCGCTGACATCCACTGTCAGTTGGAGTTAACTGTCGCTGTCAGTTGGAGTTAACTGTCGCTGTCAGTTAGAGTTAACTGTCGCTGTCAGTTGGAGTTAACCGTTTAAACTGTGCCTCTCCCGTGACGTCATCTGGGGTGATGTGCAAACCACCAATCCCGGCTCTACACATCTCACTCGGAGCTCCTAGGCTTATATAAGGGGCTGGGTTTCTTAGCTTGGGGTCTCCCTCTAAGAAGCTGATCATCTATCTCTCAAGATGCATTAAAGCTTTACTGCAGAAGGATCCGAGTGTTCTGCGTCGTTCTTGCTGGCG
>NW_024429560.1:0-31824 GCF_017639785.1 Mesocricetus auratus
GTACCCCAACTTTTAATTGGATCCTTTGGTGTTTTGGAGACTTGCTTCTTGAGTTCTTTGTAAATTTTGGAGATTAGCCCTCTGTCAGATGTGGGGATAGTGAATATTTTTCCCATTCTGTAGACTGACTTTTTGTCTTGTTGACAGTGTCCTTTGCCTTACAGAAGCTTTTCAGTTTCAGGAGGTCCCGTTTGTTAATTGTCGATCTTAGTGTTTGTGCCACTGGTGTTATGTTTAGGAAGTGGTCTCCTGTACCAAGTCATTGAAGAGTATCTCCCAATATCTCTGCTAAAAGTTTCAGTGTGGCTGGATTTATGTTGAGATCTTTGATCCATTTGGATTTAAGTTTTGTACGAGGTGATAAACATGGATCTATCTGCAGTCTTCTGCATACCAGTACCCAGTTATGCCAGCATCATTTGTTGAAGATTCTTTCTTTTTTCAATTGTATACTTTTAGCTTCTTTGTCAAAAATCAAGTGTTCATAAATGTGTGGGTTAAAATCAGGGTTTTCAATTCGGTTCCATTGGTCTACCTGTTTATTTTTGTGCCAATATCAATCTGTTTTCAGGACAATAGCTCTATAATAGAGCTTGAAGTCAGGGATGGTGATGTCTTCTGAAGTTCCTTTATTGTATAGGGTTGTTTTGGCTATCCTGGGCCTTTTGTTTTTCCATGTAACGTTGATTAATGTTCTTTCCAGGTCCTTGAAGAATTGTGATGGAATTTTGATAGGGATTGCATTTTATCTGTAGACTGCTTTTTGCAAGATTGCCATTTTTTATTATGTAGATCCTACCTATCCAAGAGTTTGGTAGATCTTTCCATTTTCTGGTATCCTCTTTGATTTCTTTCTTTACAGACTCAAAGTTCTTGATATACAAGTCTTTCAATTCCTTGGTTAATATTATCCTGAGGTATTTGATTCTGTTTATGGCTATTGTAAAGGGTGAGGTTTCCCTGATTTCTTTCTCAGTCACTTCATCATCTGTATATAGTAGGGCCACACAGGAAGTCTCGGTCTCTTTTCCTGGAGTTCAGTTCCTGTGTGCTGTCTTTTATGCCTTCCCCCGTAACGCCCCTAGCCATGCCCAAAAGTGGGACTGGCTAGTGACGTAGTTCCGCCTACGTATGTATACGTCTTTACGTCCAGCTTAAAGTGGATGTGGTTAGCGGTGTGGTAAACCGCCCTTTTATTACCTCATCTGTATGTGCCTCTAATAAGTCACATGTTTAATGGCGGCATCAGACTTCCTCCCACACTGAGGTATTTGATTCTGTTTATGGCTATTGTAAAGGGTGAGGTTTCCCTGATTTCTTTCTCAGTCACCTCATCATCTGTATATAATAGGGCCAATGATTTTTTTGCGTTTACCTTGTATCCTGCCACATTGCTTAAGGTGTTTATCAGCTCTGGGCATTCCCTTGCATAGTGTTTCGGGTCACTTATGTAAACTATCATATCATCTGCAAATAGTGAAAGTTTGACTTCTTCTTTTCCTATTTGTATCTTCTTTATCACGATTTGTTGTCTTATTGCTGTAGCTAGAACTTCAAGTCCAATACTGAAGAGATATGGAGAGAGTGGACAGCCTTGTCTTCTTCCTGATTTTAGAGGAATTGTTTTGAGTTTCTCTCCATTTAGTTTGATGTTACGTGTTGGTTTACTGTATATTGCTTTTATTATATTCAGGTATGTTCCTGTTATCCCTGATCTCTCTAGGACCTTTATCATGAAGGGGTGCTGGATTTTGCCAAAGGCTTTTTCAACATCTAGTGAGATGATCATGTGGTTTTTCTTTCGCAGTTTGTTTATATGGTGGATTACATTGATAGATTTTCTAATGTTGAACCATCCCTGCATTCCTAGGATGAATCCTACTTCACCATGGTGGATGATTTTTCTGATGTGTTCTTGAATCTGGTTTGCAAGTATTTTATTGAGTATTTTTGCATTGATGTACATGACGGAAATTGCTCTATAGTTCTCTTTCTTAGTTGTGTCTTTGTGTGGTTTGGGTATCAAGGTAATTGTAGCCTCATACAAAGAGTTTGGTAGTGAGCCTCCTGCTTCTATTGTGTGGAATACTTTGAGGAGTATTGGAATTAGCTCTTCTTTGAATTTCTGGTAGAATTCTGCACTGAAGCCATCTGGGCCTGGGCTTTTTATTTGTTTGGGAGACTTTTGATGACTGCTTCTATTTCATTAGGTGTATTAGGTCTGTTTAGATTGTTTATCTGCTCTTAATTTAGTTTTGGCAAGTGATATCTATCTAGGAAATTGTCCATTTCCTTTAAATTTTCGAATTTTGTGGAGTACAGATTTTCAAAGTGTGCCCTGATGATTCTCTGGATTTCCTCAGAGTCCGTTGTTATGCCCCCTTTTTCATTTCTGATTTTGTTAATTAGCATGCTCTCTCTCTCTCTTTTGGTTTGTTTGGACAGAGGTTTGTCTATTTTGTTGGTTTTCTCAAAGAACCAACTCTTTGTTTCATTGATTCTTCTCAGTGTTTTCCTGGTTTCTACTTGATTGATTCCAGCCCTCAATTTGATTATTTCCTGGCGTCTGCTCCTCCTGGGTAAGTTTTCTTCTTTGTGTTCTAGAACATTCAGCTGTGCTATTAATTCTTTAGTATGACTGTTGTCCAGTTTCTTCATGTGGGCACTTAGTGCTACAAACTTTCCTCTCAACACTGATTTCAGAGTGTCACATAAGTTTGTGTAGATTGTGTCTTCATTCTCATTGAATTCCAGCTGTGTTTCTTTGAGGTAGCAGAAGGATGAGATCTGTCTTTGTATCTAATCTAATACCGTGTATTTTTATAGGTTAGTTAAGACCAATAATGTTGAGAAAAATTAATGACCATTGATTGTTAATTCTTATTTGTTTTTGTTGGTTGTGGTGGTAGTATTGGGTGGATTTACCCTGCTTTTTTATCTTTTGGTGAAGTGGGATTATCTATTGCCGCTGTTTCTGTGATTGTAATGAACATCATTAGTTATTCCTTCTCGTACTTTCTGTATGTCTAGATTAGTGGATGCATATTCTTTAAATCTACTTTTGTTATACAATATCTTGTTTTCTTCATTTATAGTGATTGAAAGTTTTTCTTGGTATAGCAGTCTGGCTGGCATCTCTGTTCTCTTTGTATTGATAGAATATCGATCCAGGACACTCTATGTTTCAAATTTTCCACTGAGAAGTCAGGTATAATTCTGATATGTTTTCTTTTATATGTTAGATGGACTTTTTGGTTTGCTGCTTTGAATATCATTTATACTGTATGTTTCAGGTTTGATCTTTATGTGGTGAGAAACTTTTTTGTTTCACTCTATTTGGTGTTCTGCTAGCTTCTTGAACTTTCATTGGCTTTTCTTTTTTAGGTTCTGCAAGCTTTCTTCCATGATTTCCTTATGTTTTCTGAACCTTTGAGTTGGGTTTCTTTATTTAGTTTCTTCTATACCTACTATTCTTACAATTGGCCTGATCATGGTGTGCATTGTTTTGTGGATATTTCTTGATTATTATGTGGTGATGGGACGTTTTATATTTCTTCCTTTACCCAGGGATGTTGCAATTGTGCATCGTTCAAATTCCATGAGTTTGTAGAGTTTTTGTGATTTGTGTTATTGTTGTATTCTAATTTTAATGCATGGTGGTCTAATAAGACACTGGGTTTTATTCCAATTTTTTGTATCTGTTGAGTTTTGCTATGTTTACTATTATGTGGTCAATTTTAGAGAAGGTTCCATGTGTCGCTGAAAAGAAGGTATCTCCCTTTGTGTTTGGGTGGAATGTTCTATAGATGTCTGATAAACCCAATTGTGTCATAACTATTTGTTCTTTTCTTTCTTATTTCAGTTTCTGTCTGGAGGTCCTGTCTAGAGTTGAGAGCAGAGTATTGAAGTCTCCTTCTATTAGTATGTGATATTTTGTGATCCACTCTATTTGGTGTTCTGAATCAAACTGCCCAGTGTCCCGAGGCCAAGGGAACACAAAGAGTGCAAGTATAAGTCAAGCCTGAGACAGGGGAACACATTCAATCTCCCCTGATTGGAGCAGAACTACCACAGCAAATGTAGTAGATTCTGTGTGTCTTCGGTCCACAGGGGGCAAGTTGACCTACCCATAGTCCATAGATAGGAGATCTCAAAGATCGTAAGTGGATGTAATGACTGGAACATGGCTCCATGCTAAACTCTCCTCTGAGTGGTGTTGGGACTGCCAAAGCAATGTCAGAAGCCTCTGGATGGTTTGGTCATGCTAGGTTGAGTCAAAATGCCCACAATTCCCAGGACATGAGATCTCAAAGAGGGCAAGTGAACTGCTCCATTTCATTAGAAAATTATTTTCTTTCTTAGTGGCCTCAATCATCTTGGCCAAAATTACTTCAACACCTTTTTTCTGCCTTTTCTGTGTTGTGATGTTCAGATCTTCAGGCTGCAGCACAATTAGAATCTCATGTTGCCATATTGCTCTTTAGTATGCTGTATGTATTCCTGTATTGATATCTGGCCATCTCTTCTTTCACTTGGTAAACACAGTGTCTTTGCTCTTTTATCCAACATGTTTTGTCGTTTTTTCTCAGCCTCCAATGTGCAGTAAATATCTGTGTCCCTGTGAGCTTTTCTAAGTCTTCTCTCAATTTTCGCTGTCAGTCCTCTCTGTGTTACAGCACAGAGATATCTGAGATATCTGTAACACAGGGGCTTATTGAAGTCAGTGTGAATTGGTGAGTTTTTGGAATTTAAGTTTCAGGGTCACATTGGGGTGGTTAGTATAGAATTATTGCAGGAGCTTATGCTGCAGACATGCTAATATGCCTGAGATGGTTGGAGCCCACTTGGTTTGCTCCAGGAGCAAGGGCTAGGTGGACACATGTGGGTGGGAAGTGGATCAATCATATTTCAGTTCTATGTTCAGTATTTTTTGTGTCCCAAGCAGCTACAGTTGTCACTACCGATGGGTGGGATTGGGAGCAAAGAAGCATTTGTAAGGTACTCGGTCACCAGGGGGTTGGTTTTATAGCCTGCCCACAGGAGTATATCTTGCTGACCTGAAACTATTGCTCAGACATCAATCTTCTTTTTAAAGAGTTGTTCTCTGATTTTAAAAAAATTGAAGTAAAACCAGGACCAGACTGGTTGCCTATGCTTGGGTTCTTCCACCGCATCTTCCATCCCAGGAGCAGAAACCAATGCTCCCTAGGCTCCTGCTCCTCCCATGGGCCCAGGTAAGCCAGGGACCATTTCTGGACGACCTTCCTGGGCCTGGTCTCTGCCACTAAGTCTTTCATACAGGCAGAGGTGGCAAGAGCTAAGATACCATAGTTTCCATGCGCCATCAATGGAAGTAGGAATAGACCAGCTGCTGCTGCTCAGAGACTATCCCAGTGGCTTCCATCCCAGAGGCAGGAGCAAACAAACCATAGCATCCTATTCTCCTGATACACCCACGTGAAAAAGTCTATCAGGGCCTGTTTCCAGGCCACACAACTGTGCCAGGGGAATAACACTAGGGATAGAATGCACCCCAGCATCCTAGTCCATTTTTTCTCCCATGAGACAACGAAGTGAAGAGCTACCAGAATAGTGAATTTGCCAACCCCCAACAAAAGGGAACCTTGATCCAACACCCTTCAGTAGAGGAAGAGGCACCCTCTGGAACCCACTGCAAGAATGGATGGATGGGAAGGAGACAATATAAAGACATAAGGAACAATGAAATACCAATGACACTGCCAGAGTCAAGAGATTCTACACCAACAAGACTGGAACAACTAAACGCAAATGAACTAGAAGAGAATAACATGACTTAAAAAACAACTTCATGGAAATTACAGAGGTTCTTAAAGACAATATAAGAAAATTCCTTAAAGAGATGGAAGACAAAAAATCCAAAAATGCAAGAAATGGAGCAAACGACAAAACAAAAATTGCAAGAAACAATTCAAACAGTGCAAAGGCTGAAATCTGAAATAGAAACAATAAAAAACACATTCTCAAGGGATGTTGTAAATGGAAAAGCTGGGAAAATGATCTGGTACTACAAATGCAAGCCTAACAAACAGAATGCAATAAATGGAAGAGAGAATCTCAGGTGATGAAGGCACAATAAGAGAATTAGATCCATCGAACAAGAAAAATTTAAGTCCAACAATTCCCTAACACAAAATATCCAGGAAATATGGTACACAGTGAAAAGACGAAACTTAAGAAAAATAGGTATAGAAGAAGATGAAGAAACCCACCTCAAAGGGCCAGAAAACATATTCAACAAAATAATAGAAGAAAACCTTCCCAACCTAAAGAAAGACATGCCAATGAAGTTACAGAACACCAAATTGAGTGGACCCCAAAAAAGTCCCCTTGCCACATAATATTCAAGGCCACAAACATACAGAATAAAGAAAGAGTATTAAGAGTAGCTAAGGAAAAAGGCCAAGTTACATATAAAGGCAAACTTATCAGAATTATACCTGATTTCTCCATGGAATCTATGGAAGCCAGAAGGTCCTGGATACATATTCTACCAACATTAAGAGTCCACAGATGCCAGCCAAGACTGCTATAACCAGCAAAGCTTTCAATCAATATAGATGAAGAAAACAAGATATTTCATGACAAAACCAGATTTAAATAATACATATCCACTAACCCAGCACTAAACAAAATTCAAGAAGGAAAATTCAAACCCTAGGAAGATACCTACTACCAGAAAAACATAGGCAGTAGATAGTCCCTCTTTACCAACAGGCAAAAGAAAAAGTGGTGGAAATCTACATACCATTCCAACAACAACAAACATTATTCCAAAACAAACAAGGATGTGCTATCAATGGTCATTAATTTCCCTCAATGTTACTGGTCTTATCTCGCACATAAAAAGACACAGATTAAGAGAATGGATTCAAAGACAGAATCCATCCATCTGCTGAGAAATCAACCAAGATGAAGTCTCAATTCTGAACATCTATTCCCCAAATACAAAGCCATCCACATTCATAAAAGAAACATTACTAAAACTCAAAGCACATATAAAACTTCTCACACTTGTAGTGGGAGACTTCAAAACCCCACTCTCATCACTACACAGGACCACAAGACAAAATTTAATATGGATATGAAGGACCTAATAGAAGTTATAACCCAATTGTGTTTAACAGACATCTATAGAACACTTTATCCAAACTCAAAAGAATATAACTTCTTCTCAGATCCACAGGGAACCTTGTCAAAATCAGCCAAATATTCGGCAACATAGAAAACCTCAATTGGTACAAGAAAATCGAAATAACTCTGTGTGTCTTATTGAACGATCATGCCTGAAATATAGAATTCAACAATAACACAAACCGCAGAAACCCTGCAAACTCATGGAAATTTAATAGTACACTTTTGAAACAATCCTAGGTGAAAGAAAAAATAAAAGAAGAAATTAAAGAATTCCCAGAAATCAATGAGAATGAAGACAGGAACATACCCAAACTTATGGGACACTTTGAAGGCAGTTCGAAGAGGAACGTTCATAATATTAAGTGCCCACATGAAGAAAGTGGAAAATAGTCACAGTAGAGAATTATCAGCAAAACTGAAAGCCCTAGAACAAAAGGAAACTAACTCACCCCAGAGGAGCAGATGCCAAGAAATAATTAAATTGAGAGCTGAAATTAATAAAGTAGAAACTAGGAAAACAACACAAAGAATCAATGTAACAAAGTTGGTTCTTTGAGAAAATCAACAAGATAGACAAACCTTTATCCAAACTTACCAAAGGCAGACTATGAATATACAAATAAACAAAATCAGAAATAAAAACGTAGACATATCAACAGACACTGAGGAAATCCATAGAATCATCAGATCATATTATGAAAAGATGTACTCGACAAAATTTGAAAATGTAAGAAATGGAAAATTGCCGGGTGGTGGTGGCTCACACCTTTATTCCCAGCACTCGGGAGGCAGAGGCAGGCGGATATCTGTGAGTTCGAGGCCAGGCTGGCCAGGCTGGACCGACAGCCTCCAAAACAATACGGAGAAACCCTGTCTCGTAAAAACCAAAAAAAATAAATGGAAAATTTCCTGGATAAATATTACTAACAATAATTAAATCAAGAACAGATAATCAATTTAAATAGTCTTATAACACCTAAGGTCATAGAAGCAGTCATCAAATGTCATCGTGTCTGCATAGCAGCATTATATGTAATAGCTGGAATCTGGAAGCAATCTAGATGCCCCTCAGCTGAAGAATGGTTAGAGAAAATGTGGTACATTTACACAGTTGAGTACTACTCAGCAGAGAAAAACAATGGAATCTTGAAATTTGCAGGCAAATGGATGAGACTGGAGGAAACCATCCTGATTGAGGTAACCCAGACACAAAAAGACAAACATGGTATGTACTCACACATATATGGACTTTACATATGGATCAGGAGAGTGTCAGCCTACAATCCTAGTGCCAGTGATTCTGGGAAACAGGGAGGTTCCCAAAAGAAATTCATGATACCCCAGAGGAGTTGAATAAGGCAAGCTCTCCTGAGCAGTTTGTGAACATCAGGGGAGGGGAGAGGGAACCAAGAAAAAGAGAGGGGGGTACGAGGAGGGGAGAAGAAGGCCTGGGGAAGCAGGAATGTTGAGTCGATCTAAGAATAGAGGAGAGCAGGATGAGAGATACCATAATAGAAGGATTCCCTATAGGCTTAAGAGAGAGCTGACACTAGTGAGATCTGCAGAGATCTACAAGGTTAACACCAACTGGCAAATTAAGCAATAGTGGAGAGACTACACTAATATCCCTTTCTTGATTATAGGGTTGATGACTCCCTTTATGCCATCCTAGAATCTTCATCCAGGGACTGATGAAAGCAGAGACATAATCCCACAGGTAAACACTGCATTGAACTCCTGGAATCTAGTAACAGAGATGGAGGAGTGATGAGCAAAGCAGTCAAAACCATGATAATGAAACCCACAAAGACAGCTGATAAGATAAGGGCAAGCTCATGAATCCCAGACTGATTGCAGAGGGGCCAACCGGGGATTGATCCAGACTCCATGAATGTAGTGCCAGGGAAGAGGCCACAGAAATCAATGGGGCTTTGGGTAGTAGATCATTGTTTACCATTGTTTATGAATGATCATTGGGAGGCCATCCCAGATAGAGGGATGCTCTCTCAGCCTGGACACATGGGGAAGGGCCTAGGTCCTGTCCTGGATGAAATTACTGACTTTAGAGATCCCCCCAATGTGGGGATTGGGTGGGGGGGCTGCGGTCTGATGGAAGCACAATGGAGGAGGTGTGGGAGAGGGAGCTGGGACTGACATGTGAAGCATTCATGTTTCTAATTTAAATAAGATATATATTGAGAAAAAGCAGAAATAAATTAATTTATACTTGAATTACAATGAATATATGGAGATAATTATTCATAAACCGTGGTCTAATATAATAGTAAAAACTGAGGCAAAGTTTCTAAGTATAGACGCTGTTGTTTTATAAACATTTTTGATAATAATTCATTGATATTACTATGGAACAGATCAGACTAACATTCTACTAACATCTTGATCTTTTTACATTGAGGATCTGTTAAGGAATTACTTTCCTTCAAATTAAATGTGACTTCCAGCCAAGGACTGATCAAGAACCCCTGAACGCGGGTGTCAGTGAGGATGTCTAGGTAATCTATTGGGCCTTGAGTAGTAGATCAGTATTTATTCTGGGCTCACAAATGGCCTTTGTGCCCATCCAACAATGAGAGATACACTCTCACCCTGAATACTTGGGGGAGGGACTAGGCCCTGCCCTGGATGAAATGACAGACTATGGACACTCCCCACTTAGGGCCCCACCCTCCCTGGGGAAAAGAGGGGATATTGGAGGGGTTGGTGGGAGGGCATTAGAGGAGGCGTTGGAAAGGGTGAGGGACCTGGAATTGACATGTGAAGCAACATTGTTTCTAATATAAATTTAAATTTAAAAAAATTTTAAAAAGGGCCGTAAAAGCATATAACCAATGTTCTCACAAAGGAAAATAACATAAAATAATATAAAGTGGTTTCACTGCTCAAAATCAGTTTCTCATGTTACAATGTGCAAAGGACCCCAGCTAACAATCTAAGCAATATTGGAGATGCTACCTTAAATGCCCTTGCCTGATAATGAGATTTATGCTTACCTTTATGCCATCCTATAGTCTTCATCCAGTAGCTTATGGAAGCAAAAGCAGACTCTCACAGCTAAACACTGAGCTGAGTTACTGGAATCCAATTGCAGATAAGGAGGAGTGATGAGCAAATGCATCAAGACCAGGCTGGAGAAACCAACAGAATCATCTGACCTGAAAAAGGGGGAGGTCATGGAACCAAGACTGATATCTGAGAAAACAGCATTGGGCTGTTCCAGACCCCCTGAAAATGAATGTCAGTTTGGGGATCTGGGCAATCTATTGGACCTGTGGTAGTAGATCAGCATTTATCCCTAGTATAGGAATGGACTTTAGGATGCCACTCCACATAGAGGAATATTCTCACACACTAGACACATGGTGGACGATCTAGGCTCTGTTCCTAATTGTATGACAGACTTTGAAAGTCCCCCATGGAACAAGGAAGAGGATGGAATAGGTAGTTGGAAGGGGACATGGGAGGAGGGGAGGGAGAGGGAACTGGGATTGACATGTGAAACAAGCTTGTTTCTAATTTAAATAAAAAAGAAAAGAAAAGGAGCATTTTAACCACCCTCACCACTGTTAACTACATTGTTTAGAAAGCTTAGACAGAAGTTTTAAAAAGAGATGAAAATCAGCCCAGATTACATAGAGGTTTCAGGGTAGATTAGATATTTCCTGTGAAGTAAGAACAGCAGGTATTCACAGTCATCTTTAGTTACCTAAAAAGTGTCGCTCCAGCCAGGGCATATGAGATCAATTTTAAGTTAAGGAGAATAAGAACAGGCAAACATAACCATTTTAAAACATTGATTTTGGTGTCAGGTGACTAGCATGCACACCAAGTTTATTTTGTTTCTTTGTAGTCCTGTGTTATAAACAATATAATTTTTCTAGGCTCTATAAATAGATATAGTTTGAGAGGGATTTCCTAGCATCAAGTCCCTTAATAACACAGGACAATTGAAGTAGACAGAGAGACAATGGCAGTACAAAAGCAGATAGTGGAGCTAAGGACAGTCCTTGCATTTGTGGATTTCACAGGACAGGGATTGTTTTTAGAGAAGAGAGTCCTTCACATTCATCATAATAGTCAAAGTTCTAGGTGAATGATACATTAATTTAAAAATTTACTTCTATAGCGAGGCCATGGTGGTACACAACATTAATTCCCCCCTCAGGAGTCAAAGGCACAAATATCTCTGCTATTTCAAGGCCTCTCTAGTCTAGAGAGTGATTTCCAGAATAGCCAGAATATTTACATACAAACACCTTATCTCCAAACATAAAGAAAAGAAAAAAAAGTTTTATTCTACTGACTGTATCTTGGGTATGTTAAGTAACTAGGGACTTCATGCTAATGAAGGCTACTAGAAGGAAAATACAGTTTGGCTCAATCCTTATCTACCTTTATCGCAATGTATTAGCCTCTGCCCCTTAATACTTTTGGCATTCTTATTAACACCAATTTCTATGATTATATATACATATATGTTCATTTATATGAATTTATTTGTCATATCTTACATCGTATTCCTTACCCATTTATGAGACAGTGACTTTTGTGTCCCAGGCTATCCACATTTCAGTCTACCAGCACCATAGGACCAATGGAACTCATAGTACATTTCTTCCATTGGGTCACAAGCATTTATTTTTTTATTTATTTTTTTATTTTAATTTTAAATAGCTTGTTTTACATGTCAATCCCAGTTCCCTCTCCCTCCCCTCCTCCTGCACTCCCCTTCCTACCCTCCCTCCCACCCTATTGCCAAATCCTTCCCCATAGGGGATATCCAGAGTCTGTCATTTTACACTTGGTAGGGTCCAGGCACTCCCCTAAGAGTCCAGGCTGAGAGAGCATCTCTCTTTGTGCTATAGGCACACGAAGACAGTTTGTATACCAGGGATAGACACTGATCCACAGCTCAGGGCCCCATAGGTTGCCCAGGCCTTCTCACTGACACTCACATTTGGGGGGTCCAGATCAGTCCCATGCTGGCCTCCCCACTGTCGGTCTGGGGTCCAAGAGCTCTCCCCTGTTCAGATCAGCTGTCTCTGCTGGTTTTGCCAGCCCATTCTTTGCCAATTTACTCATCACTCCTCTCTCTCTGTCACTGGGTTCCTTGGGTTCAGCTCAGTGATTAATTGTGTGTTTGCCTCTGCTTCCATCAGTCACAGGATGAAGGCTCCCAGATGGTTATAGACATCAAGTTCATTATCAGGAATGGGCATTCGAGGTGGTCCCTCCACTATTGCTTAGCTTGCCAATTGGTGTTGTCCCTTTAGATCACTCGAGGTCACTCTGGTGCCTGATCTGTCTTCGAACCTATGATTCCCTCTTCCCCCTATTCTACCCCCACCCCCTCAACTTCCTGCTCCCCCATGACCAACTCCCTTCCTCTTCACCCCCTCTCTTCTTCCCCGGTCCCACTCCCCCACCCCTCACCATGTTCCCCATCCATTCAGAGGATCTTGTCTCCATCCTCTTCTCTTGGGTACTATGCATATATGCATATCTTTTAGGTTCTTTCCTGTTTCCCAGACTCTCTATCTGTGGAAGTGTAGACTGGTACTCTCCTGATCCATGTATAAAATCCATATATGAGTGAGTACATACCATGTTTGTCTTTTTGCGACTGGGTTACCTCACTCAGGATGGTTTCTTCCAGTGCTATCCATTTCCCTGCGAATTTCAAGATTCCATTGTTTTTTTCTGCTGAGTAATACTCCATTGTGTAAATGTACCACATTTTCTCTATCCACTCTTCAGTTGAGGGGCATCTAGGTTGCTTCCAGGTTCTGGCTATTACAAACAATGCTGCTATGAACATAGTGGAGCAGATGCCCTTGTTGTATGAGCCTGCCTCATTTGGATAAATGCCTAAGAGTGGAATTGCTGGGTCTAGTGGTAGATTAATTCCCATTTTCCTGAGGAATCTCCATACTGATTTCCAAAGAGGCTGTATGAGTTGGCACTCCCACCAGCAGTGGAGGAGGGTTCCTCTCTCTCCACATCCTCTCCAGCATAAATTGTCTTCGGTGTTTTTGATTCTAGCCACTGTGACAGGAGTAAGATGGTATCTCAGAGTTGTTTTGATTTGCATTTCCCTGATGACTAATGATGTTGAGCACTTTCTTAAGTGTCTCTTGGCCATTTTAGCCTCCTCTACTGAGAATTCTCTATTTAGCTCTGTACCCCACCTTTCAAGTGGATCCTTAGGTGTTTTGGAGTCTTGTTTCTTGAGTTCTTTGTAAATTTTGGAGATTAGCCCTCTGTCAGATGTAGGGTTAGTGAATATCTTTTCCCATTCTGTGGCCTGCCTTTTTGTCTTTTTGACTGTGTCCTTTGCCTTACAGAAGCTTTTTAGTTTCAGAAGGTCCCATTTGTTAATTGTCGATCTCAGTGCCTGTGCCACTGGTGTTATGTTTAGGAAGTGGTCTCCTGTACCAACTCGTTGAAGAGTATCTCCCACTTTCTCTTCTAAAAGTTTCAGTGTCGCTGGATTTATGTTGAGATCTTTGATCCATTTGGACTTAAGTTTTGTACAAGGCGATAAACAGGGATCTATCTGCAGTCTTCTGCATACCAGTACCCAGTTATGCCAGCACCATTTGTTGAAGATGCTTTCTTTTTCCATTGTACAGTCTTAGCTTCTTTGTCAAAAAACAAGTGCTCATAGGTGTGTGAGTTAAAATTAGGGCTTTCAATTCGGTTCCATTGGTCTACCTGCCTATTTTTGTGCCAATACCAAGCTGTTTTCAGGACTATAGCTCTATAATAGAGCTTGAAGTCAGGTATGGTGATGCCTCCTGAAGTTCCTTTATTGTATAGCGATGTTTTGGCTATCCTGGGCCTTTTGTTTTTCCATATAAAGTTGATTAATGTTCTTTCCAGGTCCTTGAAGAATTGTGATGGAATTTTGATAGGGATTGCATTGAATCTATAGAGTGCTTTTGGCAAGATTTCCATTTTTATTATGTTGATCCTACCAATCCAAGAGCATGGGAGATCTTTCCATTTTCTGGTATCTTCTTTGATTTCTTTCTTTAAAGACACAAAGTTCTTGATATACAGGTCTTTCACTTCCTTGGTTAACATTACCCCCAGATATTTGATGCTGTTTTTGGCTATTGTAAAAGGTGATGTTTCTCTGATTTCTTTCTCAGTCACTTCATCATCTGTATATAATAGGGCCACTGATTTTTTTGAGTTTACCTTGTATCCTGCCACATTGCTGAAGGTGTTTATCAGCTCTAGGAGTAACCTTGCAGAGTTTTTTGGGTCACTTAAGTAAACTATCATATCATCTGCAAATAGTGAAAGTTTGACTTCTTCTTTTCCTATTTGAATCCCCTTTATCTCCTTTTGTTGTCTTATTGCTGTAGCTAGAACTTCAAGTACAATATTGAAGAGATATGGAGAGAGTGGACAACTTTGTCTTGTTCCTGATTTTAGAGGAATTGCTTTGAGTTTCTCTCCATTTAGTTTGATGTTAGCTGTTGGTTTACTGTATATTGCTTTTATTATATTCAGGTACGTTCCTGTTATCCCTGATCTCTCTAGGACCTTTATCATGAAGGGGTGCTGGATTTTGTCAAAGGCTTTTTCAGCATCTAGTGAGATGATTATGTGGTTTTTCTTTTGCAGATTGTTAATATGGTGGATTACATTGATAGATTTTCTAATGTTGAACCATCCCTGCATTCCTGGAATGAAGCCTACATGATCATGGTGGATGATTTTTCTGATGTGTTCTTGAATCCAGTTTGCGAGTATTTTATTGAGTATTTTTGCATCAATGTTCATGAGGGAAATTGGTCTATAGTTCTCTTTCTTAGTTGTGTCTTTGTGTGGCTTGGGTATCAAGGTAATTGTAGCCTCGTAGAAAGAGTTTGGCAGTAAGCCTCCTGCTTCTATTGTGTGGAATACTTTGAGGAGTATTGGAATTAGCTCTTCTTTGAATTTCTGGTAGAATTCTGCACTGAAGCCATCTGGGCCTGGGCTTTTTTTGTTTGGGAGGCTTTTGATGACTGCTTCTATTTCATTAGGGGTTATAGGTCTGTTTAGATTGTTTATCTGTTCTTGATTTAGTTTTGGCAAGTGATATCTATCCAGGAAATTGTCCATTTCCTTTAAATTTTCAAATTTTGTGGAGTACAGATTTTCAAAGTATGCCCTGATGATTCTCTTGATTTCCTCAGAGTCCGTTGTTATGTCCCCTTTTTCATCCCTGATTTTGTTAATTAGCATGCTCTCTCTCTGTCTTTTGGTTAGTTTGGACAGAGGTTTGTCTATTTTGTTGATTTTCTCAAAGAACCAACTCTTTGTTTCATTGATTCTTCTCAGTGTTTTCCTGGTTTCTACTTGGTTGATTTCAGCCCTCAATTTGATTATTTCCTGGCGTCTGCTCCTCCTGGGGGAGTTTGCTTCTTTTTGTTCTAGAACATTCAGCTGTGCTATTAATTCTCTAGTATGACTGTTCTCCAGTTTTTTCATGTGGGCACTTAGTGCTATAAACTTTCCTCTCAATACTGCTTTCAAAGTGTCCCATAAGTTTGTGTATGTTGTGTCTTCATTCTCATTGAAATCGAGGAAGTCTTTAATTTCTTTTTTTATTTGTTCCTTTACCCAGGGATGGTGCAATTGTGCATTGTTCAATCTCCATGAGTTTGTAGGGTTTCTGCGATTTGTGTTATTGTTGAATTCTAATGTTAATGCATGGTGGTCTGATAAGATGCAGGGGGTTATTCCAATTTTTTTGTATCTGTGGAGATTTGCTATGTTTCCTATTATGTGGTCAATTTTATAGAAGGTTCCATGTGGTGCCGAGAAGAAGGTATATCCCTTTGTATTTGGGTGGAATGTTCTATAGATGTCTGTTAAACCCAGTTGGGTCATAACTTCTATTAATTCTTTTGTTTCTTTGTTAAGTTTCTGTCTGGAGGTCCTGTCTAGCGGTGAGAGCGGAGTGTTGAAGTCTCCTACTATTAGTGTGTTAGATTTTATGTGCATTTTGAGCTTTAGTAATGTTTCTTTCACGAATGTAGGTGCCTTTGTATTTGGGGCGTAGATGTTTAAAATTGAGACTTCGTCTTGATGTATTTTTCCTTTGATGAATATGAAGTGCCCTTCTTCATCTCTTTTGATTGATTTTAATTTGAAGTCTAATTTGTTAGGTATTAGGATTGCTACGCCTGCTTGTTTCTTGGGGCCGTTTGATTGGAAGATCTTTTCCCAGCCCTTTACTCTGAGATAACGTCTGTCTTTGATGTTGAGATGTGTTTCTTTTATGCAGCAGAAGGAAGGGTTCTGTCTTCGTATCCATTCTGCTAGTCTGTGTCTTTTTATAGGCAAGTTGAGGCCGTTGACATTGAGGGATATTAATGACCATTGATTGGTGATCCTTGTTTGCGCTTGATTTATTGTTAGTGAAGTTATTTTGTGTAGTTTCTCCTCCCTTTTTCTTTTGGTGTTTTGTAAAGTATGATTATATATTGCCTGTGTCTTTGTGAATGTAGTTAACTTCCTTGGCTCTAGGTTTTCCTTCTAGCATTTTCTGTAGGGCTGGATTCATGGATACGTATTGTTTCAATCTGGCTTTGTCATGGAATATTTTGTTTTCTCCATCTATGGTAATTGAGAGCTTTGCTGGATATAGTAGTCTGGGCTGGCATCCTTGTTCCCTTAGCGTTTGTAGGACATCTGACCAGGATCTTCTGGCTTTCATCGTTTCCATTGAGAAGTCAGGTGTAATTCGGATAGGTCTGCCTTTGTATGTTACTTGGCCTTTTTCTTTAGCTGCTCTTAATATTTTCTCTTTACTATGTAGGTTTGATGTTTTGATTATTATATGGCGAGGTGACTTCTTATTCTGGTCAAGCCTATTTGGTGTTCTGTAGGATTCTTGTACTTTCATAGGCATATCTTTCTTTAGGTTAGGGAAGTTTTCTTCTATGATTTTTGTTGAATATGTTTTCTGTACCTTTAAGTTGAATTTCTTCACCTTCTTCTATACCTATTATTCTCAGGTTTGGCTTCTTCACGGTGTCCCATATTTCCTGGATATTTTGTGTTAAGGATTTGTTGGTTTTGAGATTTTCTTTGGTTGATGACTCTATATCCTCTAATGAGTCTTCAACACCTGAGATTCTCTCTTCTATCTCTTGTATTCTATTGGTGATACTTGCATCTGTAGTTCCAGATCGTTTACCGAGCTTTTCTATTTCCAGCATCGCTTCATTCTGTGTTTTCTTTATAGTTTCTATTTCAGCTTTCAATCCTTCAACTGTTTGAGCTGTTTCCTTAATTTTTTTGGTTGTTTTTTCTTGGTGCTCTTTAGATTCTTTGAGAGATTTGTTTATTTCTTGAATTTTTCCCCCATTTCATGGATTTTTTGTTTGTTTTTTCTTCTATTTCTTTAAGGGATTTCCTCGTTTCTTCTTTGAGAGCTCTCCATCATCTTCATGAAATAACTTTTAAGGTCTGTCTCCTCTTCTTCATCTATGTAGTGCTTTTCAGGTCTTGCTGGTGTTGGATCCCTGGATTCTGGTGGGGTCATGTTGGTGTTTCTATTGCTGAGTGATCTCTTATTCTGTCTTCTTCCCATCTCTTCTTCCAGTGGGTGCTGGTGGGGTCTTTCCTGTTTCCACTGGTCTCCTTCCTTACTGCAGCTGAAGCTGAAGCTGGCCTCGCTGGGGTTGGGGTCTTGGAGGGGCTGATCTCTTTCCTGAAGCTGGACTCGCTGGGTTGGGGTCTTGGAAGGGCTGATCTCTGTCTGTGTGGGCAGCTCTTCTGAAGCTGGGCTCGCTGGGTTGGAGTCTTGGAGGGGCTGATCTCCTTCCTGTGTGGGCGGCTCTTCTGGAAGCCGGGAGCGGCCCCGAAGATGGAGGGGGATGGGTGATGGGCAGGTGGTCCCAGCCAGGGACCCAATCTCACCTGAAGCTGGGCTCGCTGGGTTGGGGTCTTGGAGGGGCCTTCCTGTGTGGGCGGTTCTTCTGGAAGCCGGGAGCGGCCCTGAAGATGGAGGGGGATGGGTGATGGGCGGGTGGTCCCAGCCAGAGACCCAATCTCACCTGAAGCTGGGCTCGCTGGGTTGGGGTCTTGGAGGGGCTGATCTCTTTCCTGTGTGGGCGGCTCTTCTGGAAGCCGGGAGCGGCCCCGAAGATGGAGGGGGATGGGTGATGGGCGGGTGGTCCCAGCCGGGGACCCAATCTCACCTGAAGCTGGGCTCGCTGGGTTGGGGTCTTGGAGGGGCTGATCTCTTTCCTGTGTGGGCGGCTCTTCTGGAAGCCGGGAGCGGCCCCGAAGATGGAGGGGGATGGGTGATGGGCGGGTGGTCCCAGCCAGGGACCCAATCTCACCTGAAGCTGGGCTCGCTGGGTTGGGGTCTTGGAGGCGCTGATCTCTTTCCTGTGTGGGCGGCTCTTCTAGAAGCCGGGAGCGGCCCCGAAGATGGGGGGATGGGTGATGGGCGGGTGGTCCCAGCCGGGGACCCAATCTCACCTGAAGCTGGGCTCGCTGGGTTGGGGTCTTGGAGGGGCTTGTGTGGGCGGTTCTTCTGGAAGCCGGGAGCGGCCCCGAAGATGGAGGGGGGTGGGTGATGGGCGGGTGGTCCCGGCCAGAGACCCGATCTCACCTGAAGCTGGGCTCGCTGGGTTGGGGTCTTGGAGGGGCTGATCTCTTTCCTGTGTGGGCGGCTCTTCTAGAAGCCGGGAGCGGCCCCGAAGATGGGGGGATGGGTGATGGGCGGGTGGTCCCAGCCAGGGACCCAATCTCACCTGAAGCTGGGCTCGCTGGGTTGGGGTCTTGGAGGCGCTGATCTCTTTCCTGTGTGGGCGGCTCTTCTAGAAGCCGGGAGCGGCCCCGAAGATGGGGGGATGGGTGATGGGCGGGTGGTCCCAGCCAGGGACCCAATCTCACCTGAAGCTGGGCTCGCTGGGTTGGGGTCTTGGAGGGGCTCTGTGTGGGCGGTTCTTCTGGAAGCCGGGAGCGGCCCCGAAGATGGAGGGGGTGGGTGATGGGCGGGTGGTCCCGGCCAGAGACCCGATCTCACCTGAAGCTGGGCTTGCTGGGTTGGGGTCTTGGAGGGGCTGATCTCTTTCCAAGCCAAATGTTTGATCAGCAATGGGGAGTGAACTAATAGACATTCTCAATATAATGACACAAAATTAAGCAAATATGGCATGCAACACAAAAGAGAAGCCCAAAACTCCAGAACTGGGTGAATGAAGATACCAATACCCTATGAGTGGTGACCAGAAAAGGAAAGTCCAAAAGTTGTAGAATTTTTATTTGTTTACTGAAAAATGACATCAAAAACATGCAATAAGTTGGATATGTTGAGAAAGATTAATATCATGATGAGAGCTCTATTATAAACTGATAACAGGAATGTTGAAATATAAAAACCTAATCAAATGAAAAAGTAGTTGTTTACTATAGAGAGGAGAAAACAAAATAGTTGATCCAAGAAGCTATGGTGTGTACATCAGGTCTCAGCTATCAAAGTTAACTATAATATGAAGACAGAATAGGTTTGTCACTTCATGTTTCCTCAAGTGTGCTCCTTTAGAAAGCCATGTAACTGTATCACTTGCTTGAAATTGAAATACAGGTTTCCCAAGTTCATTCCAGGTCACCCAGAAGGGGTGGGAGTTGGGGTGGAATCTGTATTGAAATAAGCAGACAAACTAACTTGGATGCTTTTAGGTTTTAGAGTGACTGAAATAACTAATGGCCTAGAGTAGAGGAAGTGATAGATTGTTCTTCCTAGTGATGGAGAGTCCCACATATGGACATAAGGGAAACATGCTAATGCTTAAATGAAATTCATACTTGATAAAATTAGGAAATATAATTGAAGCATCATATTCAGAGCTGTATAATTAAGAGAATTCACTGTAGCATGCCTCAGGATCAGGTACTGGTGAAAGAACAGGGAGTTTTATCTACATATCTCATGAAAAATCTGGCCCCTGAAATGGGTTTATATTTCAACTGGCAAAATAATAAAGCACTTTATAGAATGAGATTTATTGATCTTGCTCGATCTGACTGACCTGTTGTTTTCAGACTCACTGGTAGTAAACATATCTTGCCTTCCTAAATAATAAAAAGGGCATATCAAACCCGATAATTGAACTTATTTAAAGTTATTAAGGATACTTGAATCATCTTTATACACCATGCTTTAAAATCACTTACATGACATACAATAATGACGTTGAGTCCCAAACTTCGATTCAAGATTGGTATTCATGAGTTAGCCATTCCACTTGGTGACAGCATTGCCTACTGAGTGTGAAGCCCAAGTTCAATGCACAAGGAAGAAAGATGGCAGGGGACATGGAGAGAAGAAGGAAGGAAGGAATGGAGGAACAAAGGGAAGAAGGGAATAACATCATATTCAGGACACAGTAGCACACATGACATCCTGTCAATTAGGAAGCAAAAGCAGAAGACTGCAGTGAGTTCACAGGCCAACCTAGTCTACATACTGAATTTGCAGCCAACTGTGGCTTCAGAGTAAGACTGTTACAAACAAGAAAATAAATTGGAAAAGGGTACTACATTGCTATCTTTATAGATAAGAATTGTAATTGGGTGCCAACATTAGAGAAAGTCTAGGAAGAAAAGCATGGTACCATGATATTACTTACGAAATAAACTTATGTGAGATAGATTGATATGATATGAAATGATATGATGCTATGATGGATTAGATAAATACATATAGAAATAGATACCTAGATACAGGTAAATATATCAGTTGACAGATCATAGAGAAATGGAAACAGATAATACAGATGATAGGCAGATAAATAGATGGTTGACAAATATAGACAGAAGATCAATAAATTCAAATTAGATATATAGATTTAGATAGACAATCCGTATATGATTGATAAGTCAACCAAACAATGGATAGAAGATGCATACAACTTGTTATCATATACAACAATAACTAGACAATCTCATTGATTTCTTTCTCATCATATTTTTTCTAGTGGAAATTAAGGAATTCCTGGCATGCAAACATTCTTGAAGATCTTTTGAGCTCACACAGCTATAGAACCTACTTCCCTGAGCCTTGTTCCACTCTGTCCAATTGTAATTGTGTGTATTTCAGCTCCTCAGGATTGTGTGGCATCTGCAGATATCTTAGGACTTCTGTTGTTGTAGTAAGGAGTCAACTAAAATCAGCAAATGGTCAACTAAGACCAGCAAATGACTTTGCAATTTGCTATAGTCTTTAACAAACTGAAAAAATCAGATATCAGGATGGCAAAGCCAGCTCACTAAACAATAAAACATATCTTTTTCTTTAAAAAACCATCAGGGAAATGCACAAAGAGAGAGAAAAATCTAAGATTTTTGCTTCATTTTCCTGAAGATGCAGCTGAATACTTCTACTGCAAATGTGAACATAGTGCCCTCTCTGACTCAGTTTACCCTTGGGGCCCTCCTTCCTTCCTGTTTTATTCAGCAGACAGCTCTGTGTAGGAGGAAACTGTGTGAAACCGTTTGCCGCCATTAACCATGTGACTTACTAGAGGCGCACACAGATGAGGTAATAAAAGAGCTGTTTACCACACCGCTAACAACACCCAATTTAGGCATGACTAAAGATGTATACGGAAGTAGGCGGTGAACTACGTCACTAGCCAGGCCCACTTTTGGGCATGGCTAGGGGCGTTACGGGGAAGTTAAAAAAGACTGAACAACGGAAGTCTCGGTCTCTTTTTCCATAAGTAAAAAGTAAGCCATAAGTCAGCTGAGTAAATATGCATATTAATCTAGGTAAAGAAGGGTGGCTTTATGTCTCACGCTGGCTGAGAATAAAGATGGCTTTCTTATTTGAGTATAGTTTGGTTATCTTCATGAATATGAGAGAGAAATTGCTGAGTCCTGAGAGACGAACTAGCTAAAATGTTTCTCTGTCCTTTAACCTCTTCGTAATGAATTGTCAAACATTATTCCCTTCATTTCCAGCTCTTCTTCCACCTTCTGCAGAGAAGAATGGATCTAGGTATTTCCCTAAAGGCGAGGATCACACAACTTGTCTGGGTTGTTTCATATCAGACAGAGAGTAGAGAGGTCCCTGCTGCTGTACAGCTGTGCCTGACTTCCATCCAGGCTAGAAAGGAGAAGGGCAGAAACTGGGGAGGGAGGCAAGGTTCCAACCCTGCTGTCAGCTACCTCCCCCACTGCATACTCTGTCTCAGAGAAACACTTTTCATTCTTCCTTTAAGCCTTTTTCTTTCCTACTGAAAACGTAACATTTGATATGCATATGGGAAAGTACATAAAATATAAATTCACATTTTAATAAAGTATTGTAAAGCAAACATCCTTCAAGTGCCTTCCAAGGGCAAAATAAGAACATTGCTCACAGCCCGAAGGCACTTGGCACTCTGTTCTCAATCAGAATTCTTGCCTATATCCTCGACTAACCCTGACCTGACTTGGATGGCGATCATCTGCTTCCATTTCATGAGAGTTTGGGTACCTATGTAAGAATCTCTAAATAATGGTTTAGCAAGATAGAGAGTCCTGCAGATGAATGACAGTGACATTGCAGCAATCCTAATTCAGGCGGCAATAAGGAAGATAGTAAATATGAGGGAAATGAGACTTTCAGAAAAGAACCAAGTATAAACAGATGACAGTCCCTAGAGCTTTTTCTTCTGTCTTACACCAGTTTTAGGAGAAGCAGGTAATGAATGTTAAGCATTGAAGAGGTGACTGGGTCTTGGGAGCTGATGTGAGTGTGCAGGATGGCAGTAGTGTTGGAGACAGCAAGAAGGGGACAGCAGAGTCCTGTGAGGGAAGGCATTGACAATGGCCTAGCAATAATACACCCAAAATTTAGGACAGCACCTACATCTCAAGAGAGAGAAAAGTGGAGGAAACTATGAGGTCAAAATAAAGGAGGTATTTATATGTCCTATTTCAAAATCGTATTTAGCTTCAAATGAGGAAAAACTTAAGAAGATGCAGCGAAACATACTATGTTTATTGTAGGACAAGAAAGGATGGAGGTATGTAGTTGTTTAGAAAATCAGCTAAGAGCCCTTTATCATGAGTCATGAGTGGTTTTGTATCAATCAACAGGAAGTCAATAATGTGCCAGTCCTCCACAGCAGGGACAGTGAACTAGCTGCAACAAGATTGTAAGGAAATTTAACATGGTGAAGACGTGTGTGTCCATACACAAACAGAGAGGGAAACTGCTCTTACAGGTCATAGATTATTATGTGGAAAAGACTGGACCTCCATGAGATCTCAGTAGAGCTAATAAGGGACAGCTGGGTCATAATAATGAATAATGAATAAAAACTGAATCCTTGATCTTTATCAGTGAAAGAGCTAAAAATGAAAACATCACAAATTGACAACAATGAAATAATGCAAAAGATTCTTATTTTAAACATACACAGTGAAATACCAGACATATACAGTATAAGCTTGGTAATACCTACAGTATAATACTGTGTCCCGCGCCACAGTCTCGCCAGCAAGAACGACACAGGACACTCGGATCCTTCTGCAGAAAAGCTTTAATGCATCTTGAGAGACAGATGATCAGCTTCTGAGGGGGAGACCCCGAGCCAAGAAACCAAGCCCCTTATATAAGCCTAGGAGCTCCGAGTGAGATGTATGGAGCCGGGATTGGTGGCTTGCTCATCACCCAAGATGACGCCACGGGAGAGGCAGAGCTTAAACAGTGGACTACAAACTGACAACGGATGTAGTCGCCATCTTGTAATGGCGATAGTGATAGTGAGGGCGGCTCCTCACAATACAGAGACTGTATTACTCTGCTCATGAGCTGAGAGGCTCCAGTTGCCATTATTGTTACAGTTGGCATCATTAATTCTGTGATTAAGAACTTGCCAGCAGTACAGTGAGGAAAACTGAGTTGTCCCTCAGTCATGATGACAAGGAGGACAAGGTCCAATTGAGCAGCTCATTCCATGTTGAGTAAGGAAGCAGAAAAGAATCAGGTGCTTGTCTGGCTTTCCACTGTGATACTATCCAGAGCTCAGACAAATGGGATAGTACAGTGCACACCCAGTGTGGATGTTACTTCACCAGTGAATCCTCCATAGAAGAGTCACCAGAGGACACACACTCTGTTGTACATCACCAATCTCCTAGTCTTTCCCAAATTCACGTCTATCCACAGTGAATACTCACCAGCTCACTTACTTCCATCAGGCTACCATTCAATGTAGACTTAATGTATTCAAACCTAACCGCTGTGATTTATCCTTGCCAAACACTCAGGATCAAAGCAGGCCACAGACATGCTTCTTCCTGCAGAATGGAGCAAAGACCCCATTTAACAGCTGGAAAGGGAAGAAACCTCAGAGACTTAGGTCTGAAAAGCCCTAGGTAACACCCTTGCATCTCTTCAGCAGCTGCCTGGCACAGGGCTGCATGATAACTTTGAGAAATAGGCCAGTGTTGCAGCCCTTGCCTAGCATGTGTGAGAGAGACCCTGTCATCGATGCCCAGCACTACAGGAAGAAAAATAGTTTTCAGACATATGTCTGTCACTCTGTCACTTCCTACTTTTAGGAATTATCTGTGGTACATTCTCAAGCTACAAATCCTGAAGTCCCTGAACTCTGTGAAATTTAAAGTTCTATATTTTTCATTTAATAACTTGAAATGGTAAAAGCACATTATGAGTCAAGTGGTTGTGCTTATAATGGACTTAACACACTACACAGGGATATATTGTACCAGGAAGATAGTTAGAAAAGAACCAGAGTGGAGTTTATATGTAAATGATTTTAACACTAAGCAGAGGTCGTTGTATCTGATTCTTTTCTGTTGCTGTGATAAAACATCAGGACCAAGGCAACTTATAGAAGGAAGAGTTTACCTGGGTTTGGTTTCCAGGGGAGACTAGTGCATCCTGCTGTGGATGAGGTGTGGCAGCAGGAACAGGAAGTTGAAAACTCACATCTTGAACTGCAAGTAGGAAGCAGAGAGAGCAAACTTCAAGTGATGGAGGGTTTGTAAACTTAAGCCCACCCCAGTGACATCTGCCTCCAGCAAAGCTTTGCAACTTAAACCTCCTCAAATAGCATCACCACCTGAGCCTTGGTATTCAGCATCTGAGACTCTGGGGACACTCATATTCAATCAACCACAGTTTGATAATGGTATAGGCTGCATCAATGTACAGATTATACTCATCACAACCAAAAAGTGGTAGGGATTGATATCTCAGTCTGGTGGGATCCTGGCTGTAACTGAGTCAACTCAAGCTACCATGATTATGGTTAACAATGCTATGTGTAGTATCAGCATCATAATCATCAACATTATCACCCATCACATTAATACATTTAATTGATATTTGACTTAATTCAGTTCATACATTGGTCATTGATGTATGTTACTGGTTTTTAAGAACAAGAGTTAATCTCTGGTTGAAAGGTGCAGGATTGTGGAGTGTGGAATCTGGGAACAGGTTCTCTGACTGCCCCCTTTGTACCTTCCCCTCCCCTTCAGCTTAGCTAATACCAAAATAGAGCAGAGGAGAACCAGAATATGAAGCTGAAACTAAATCCTGGCAGAGCAGCTCACATCCAGCGTTTGTGTTCTTTTCCCGGACTGGCATAAATTAAGGACACCCTCAGGTGGCATGGGAAACCCACAGAACAGACCTCTCTTGGCTCTGGCTGACCAATTTCCCTCATAGTTGGGCCGCCTTAGGGCAACAGTGCCCGGCCAGTGAATTCCTCTTGTCCTGGAACCCGGAGGGAGGTTCCATGATCATGACTCCAGGTACATCTTGGACCTGGGCGGTTGGCCACCAGCTCAACTGCCTCCATCTCTACTCCCAGGCCTTGGACCCTCAGGTTAGGGTCAAGAAACCACCAACAGCTGTTGATATCTGGCATCCCATCCCACCCGGGACTCGAACAGCCACACACAAACCCTGGCCCCGGGGAGCACCAGACGGCACCACTGAGAGTGTGTGTACACGCGAGCACACGCGCACACAAACACACCCCACACACAGAGCACACACACACACACAGACACAGAGACCGAGACCGAGACCAAGAGACAGCGAGAGAAACAGAGAAACACACTCCTCAAGATTGCATGCAGGGTATCGGTACCTACACAGCCAGATACGCAAGCTTGTAGAATGGGATTCTTAGCTTGAGTTGTCCTGGGATTCCCCACTCGGGTGTTTCCCCTCCTTGTGGATTTCCTGTCTGCCTGAGGGCTCTGACCGGTGGGACAGAGCAGACATCATTGTGTTGTTCCTTATTTTAGTAGAAATGCTTTGAGTTTCTCTGTAAAGATTGATCCTGGCTGTGGGCTAGCTGTTAAATGCCAGTATTACACTGAAGTATGTCCCTTGTATCCCTAGTCTCTCTAGGACTTTAGCATGAAGGGCTTTTGTTTCTTGTCAATGGTCTTTTCTGCATCAAATGAGATGAACATGTTTTTGTCTTTAGTCTGTTTATGTGGTGAATTACATTTTTTATTTACATGTTAAGCTATCCATGTATCTCTGGTAAGGAGGAAACTTAATAAGGCAGAAAGTTAATAAGGCAGATAATTTTTATGTGTTCTTGAACTTGGTTTACATGTATTTTATTGAGATGTTTCACATCTATGTCCTTAGGTATAGTCATCTATAATTTTATTTTTTGTTGGTTGTTTTTGTATGTTTTTGTGTCAGAGTCATAATGGCTTTGTAAAATAATTAAAAAAATATTTCTTCAGTTTCTGTTTTGTGAAATAATTTGAGGAGTATTGACATTCCTTCTTCTTTGAAGGTCTGGTAGAATTCCACACTGAATCCATCTGTCCCTGGGCTTTTTTTGGTTGGGAGATTTTAAATTATTGCTTCTGTTTCATTAGAGTTTGTGGGTCTGTTTAAATTGTTTGTTTCATCTTGATTTAACTTTGGTAAGTCATATATATCAAGAAATTAATCCATTTCTTTTCAGCTTCCCAGTTTGGTGAAATACACATTTGTTGTTAAGATTTTCTGAATTTCCTCAGTATCTGATGCATTGTCTCCCTTTGCATTTCTAATTTCATTAATTTGGATCTTTTGGTTAATTTGATAAAGTCTTGTCAATCTTGATTTTTTCCAAGAACAAATTCTTTGTTTCATTGATTCTTGTATTTTTTGGTTTCTATTTAATTTATTTCAACCCTAAATTTGATTACTTATTCCCATCTATTCTATTTTGCATATTATTTCTTCTTGCTTTTCTAGAATTTTCCAGTGTGTAATTAAGTTATTAATATGGGATTTCTCCATTTTTATATAAGCATGCTGTGCTATGATCTTGCCTCTAAGAAATGGCTTCTGTGTCTTCTAGGTTTGGGTATATTGTGTTTGCACTTTCATTCAATTCTGGTTTTTGGTTTCCTTCTTGAATTCTGTCTTGACCCACCCAATTTTCCTTTAGTAGTGAATTGTTCAGTTTTCATGGATGCAGGACGACATGTGTATATAGTAGGGCTACTGATTTTCTTGAGTTGATCTTGTAGCCTGCCACTTTGCTGAAGGTGTTAATCAGCTGTAAGAGTTCCCTGGTAGAGTTCTTTGGGTCATTGATGTAAACTATCATATCGTCTGCAAACAGTGAAAGTTTGACCTCTTCCTTCCCAATTTGTATCCCCTTGATCCCCCTTTGTTGTCGTATGGCAATAGCTAGAACTTCAAGTACCATGTTGAAAAGGTATGGAGAGAGTGGACAGCCTTGTTTTGTTCCTGATTTTAGAGGAATTGCATTGAGTTTCTGTCCATTTAGTTTGATGTTGGCTGTTGGTTTACTGTATATAGCTTTTATTATGTTTAAGTATGTCCCTGTTATCCCAGATCTCTCCAAGACCTTTATCATGAAGGGGTGTTGGATTTTGTCAAAGGCTTTTTCAGCATCTAGTGAGATGATCATGTGATTTTTGTTTTTCAGCTTGTTTATATGGTGGATTACGTTGATGGATTTTCGTATGTTGAACCATCCCTGCATCCCTGGGATGAAACCTACTTGATCGTGGTGAATGATTGTTTTGATGTGTTCTTGGATCCGATTTGCCAGTATTTTATTGAGTATTTTTGCATCAATGTTCATGAGGGATATTGGTCTGAAGTTCTCTTTCTTAGTTGTATCTTTGTGTGGCTTGGGGATCAAGGTTATTGAAGCCTCATAGAAAGAGTTTGGCAAAGACCCTTCTGCTTCTATTGTGTGGAACACTTTGAGAAGAATTGGTATAAGCTGTTCTTTGAATTTCTGGTAGAATTCTGCACTGAGGCCATCTGGACCTGGACTTTTTTTGGTTGGGAGACTTTTGATGACAGCTTCTATTTCCATAGGGGTTATAGGTCTATTTAAATTGCTTATCTGTTCTTGATTTAGTTTTGGCAATTGATAGCTGTCCAGGAAGTCATCCATTTCCTTTAAATTTTCGAATTTTGTGGAGTACAGGTTTTCAAAGTATGACCTAATGATTCTCTGGATTTCCTCAGAGTCTGTTGTTATGTCCCCCTTTTCATTTCTGATTTTGTTAATTTGCGTGTTCACTCTCTGCTGTTTGGTAAGTTTGGACAAAGGTTTGTCTATCTTGTTGATTTTCTCAAAGAACCAACTCTTCGTTGCATTGATTCTTTGTATTGTTTTCCTGGTTTCTACTTTATTGATTTCAGCCCTCAATTTGATTATTTCCTGGCGTCTACTCCTCCTGGGGGAGTGTGCTTCTTTGTGTTCTAGAGCTTTCAGCTGTGATGTTAATTCTCTGGTATAACTGTTCTCCTGTTTCTTCATGTGAGCACTTAGTGCTATGAACTTCCCCGTAGCACTGCTTTCAAAGTGTCCCATAGGTTTGGGTATGTTGTGTCTTCATTCTCATTGAATTCGAGGAAGTCTTTAATTTCTTTTTTATTTCCTCTTTGACCCAGGGATGGTGCAGTTGAGCATTATTCAATTTCCATGAGTTTGTAGGTTTTCTGCAATTTGTGTTGTTGTTGAATTCTAATTTTAAAGCATGGTGGTCTGATAAGATGCATGGAGTTATTCCAATTTTTTGTAGCTGCTGAGGTTTGATATGTTGCCAAGTATGTGGTCGATTTTTGAGAAGGTTCCATGTGGTGGTGAGAAGAAGGTATATTCTTTTTTATGTGGATGAAATGTTCTATAGATATCTGTTAATCCCAGTTGGGTCATTACTTCTATTAGACCCTTTGCTTCTTTGTTGAGTTTCTGTTTGGTATTCCTGTCTAGTGGTGAGAGTGGTGTGTTGAAATCTCCCACTATAACTGTGTGGGGCTTTAGATGAGATTTAAGTTCTAATAATGTTTCTTTAACGAATGTGGATGCCTTTGTATTTGGGGCATAGATGTTCAGGATAGACACTTCATCTTGGTGGGTTTCACCTGTGATGAGTATGTAATGACCTCCTTCATCTCTTTTGATTGATTTTATTTTAAAGTCTAGTTTGTTAGATATTAGGATTGCTACCCCTGCTTGTTTCTTGGGTCCATTTGATTGAAAAATTTTTCCCAACCTTTAATTCTCAGGTAATGTCTGTCTTTGAGGGTGAGGTGTGTTTCTTGTATGCAGCAGAAGGAAGGGTTCTGTCTTCGAATCCAATCTGCTAGTCTGTGTCTTTTTATGGGTGAGTTAAGGCCATTAATATTGAGGGATATTAATGACCAATGATTGCTCATCCTTCTTCGATTTGCGATGGTTGTTGTTGGTGGAATTATGTGTGGAATTTCACCCCTTTGTTCTTTTGGCTGTTGGTAGAGAGGATTCTCTAATGCTTATGTTTTTCTGGTTGTAGTTAGCTTCCTTGGGTTGGAGTTTTCCTTCCAAAATTTTCTGTAGGGCTGGGTTAGTGGACACATATTGCTTGAATCTAGTTTTGTCATGGAATATCTTGTTTTCTCCGTCTATAGTGATTGAGAGCTTTGCCGGGTATAGTAGTCTGGGCTGGCATCCATGGTCTCTTAGTGTAGGTAGAATATCTATCCAGGACCTTCTGGCTTTCAGCGTTTCCATGGAGAAATCAGGTGTAATTCTGATAGGTCTGCCTTTATATGTTACTTGACCTTTTTCCTTAGCTGCTCTTAATATTCTTTCTTTATTCTGTATGTTTGGGGTCTTGATTATTATGTGGCGAGGGATTTTTTTGTGGTCCACTCTATTTGGTGTTCTGTAGGCTTCTTGTACCTTCATTGGCATGTCTTTCTTAAGGTTGGGAAAGTTTTCTTCTATGATTTTGTTGAATATGCCTTCTGCCCCTTTGAGCTGGATTTCTTCTCCTTCTTCTATACCTATTATTCTTAGGTTTGGTCTTTTCATGGTGTCCCATATTTCCTGGATGTTTTGTGTTAAGGATTTGTTGGATTTAAGGTTTTCTTTGGTTGATAAATCCATTTCTCCTAGCGTATCTTCAACACTTGAGATTCTCTCTTCCATCTCTTCTATTCTGTTGGTAATGCTTGTATTGGTAGTGCCTGTCTGTTTGTCCAGCTTTTCTATTTTCTGCCTTTCTTCAGATTGTGTTTTTTAATGACTCTATTTCAGTTTTCAACCCTTGCAGTGTTTGCATTGCTTCTTGCAATTTTCTGTTTATCTGTTCGTCCGTTTGTTGCCTTTTATGAATTTTTTGGTTTGTTCTTTCTTCCATTTCTTGCATTTTTTGGTTTGTTTTTTGTTCCATTTCTCGCATTTTGTGCTTTGTTTCTTCTTCCATTTCCTGCCTTTTTTGGTATGATTCTTCTTCCAATTCTTGCATTTTTTGCTTTGTTTTTTCTTCCATTTCTTGCATTTTTTGCTTCATTTCTTCTTCCATTTTCTGCCTTTTTTGGTTTGTTTTTCTTCCAATTCTTGCATTTTTTGGTTTGTTTTTTCTTCCATTTCTTTGAGGGATTTTCCAATATCCTCTTTTAGGGCCTCTATCATTTCATGAAAGTGCTTTTAAGGTCGTTCTCTTCTGCTTCGTCCGCATTGGAATGTTGGGGTCTTGCTGGTGTGGAGTCTCTAGAATCTGGCGGTGTCATATTTGTTTTTCTGTTGCTGACTGTGTTTTTGTATTGTCTCTTTCCCATCTCTTCTTCTAGTGGGTACAGAAAGAGCCCCTTACTGGTCTGGGGACCAGCGTTCCCTTTGGTGGGTGCTAGCAAGTCCAATAATCTGGTGGTTCTTCTATTCCTTGTCCGAATGCTGGTCCCGTGGGTGGAAGAAGAACAGGAATCTGGGGCGCTTATCCTCTTACCTGGTCCCCTGGACCCTATGCTGGGTCCTGTTGTACTTGATCCAGAACAGCTACTCCCCTGGTCTCCCTGGGTCCTCTGGTTTCCTGGTCTCGTTGGTGGGAGAGAAGACCTGGGGTCTGGGTGCTTGGCTCCCGCCGGGATTGGGAGCTCTGTGCAGTTCCCAGGGGATCTGCAGGCACTGGAGCACAGGCCGGGAAGCCGGCCTGTTTACCTGATGCTGCTGGAAGAACCGCCGCTTCGCTGGTCTCCCAGCCTCCTCTCCTTTCCTGGTCTCGTTGGTGTGAGCGAAGATCCGGAGTCTGGGGTGCTTGGCTCCCGCCGGGATTGGGAGCTCTGTGCAGGTCCCAGGGGATCTGCCGGCACTGGAGCAC
>NW_024429561.1:0-7055 GCF_017639785.1 Mesocricetus auratus
GCAGCGGCCGGGACAGCGCTCCTCGCCTGGTCGCCACCGGCCGTGGGACCTGCCTCGCAGACGTGGGCAGAAGGGCCAGAAGCACGGGAGGCGGCGCAGACCCCGGCACTGGCCCGCAGCGGCCGGACAGCGCTCCTCGGCCTCGTCGCCGGGGAGACCCGCCGGGGACCCAGGGCTCCCCGCGCAGACGGGGCAGAAGGGCCAGAAGTGGTCGAGAGAATCCCGGCACTCCGGCCCGCAGCGGGCCGGGGACAAGCGCTCCTTCTCGGCCTCGAGCCGAGACCCCCGCCGTGGGACCCAGGGCTCCCGCGAGACGGGGCAGAAGGCCAGAAGAGCCCGGAGACGGCGGAGAGTCCCGGGCACCGGGCCGCAGCGAAGCCGGGGACAAAGGCCTCCTCTCGGCCTTCGGGTCGCCGAGACCACCGCTGGGGATCCGATGGCGGAAACGTGAAGGACTTAAGCCTTTCTGGTCGACCAGCTCAAGCCACCACCAACCCTGTAACTGGCCCGTGTCACACGCATAACAGCCACCAAGCCATCCTTTAGTCTACCGGTGCAATCTCCTACACAGAGACCGTTCCCACCGTTCCCTCCGCCTCCGCGACACACCCGCCAGCTTGCCTGGACTCTCGTCACTTCTGGCCGCCTGACTGCAGGCGATTCGCCGCCCTTGTCGCTGAGCGCCCGGGGAACCAGGCATGTTGCACAAAATTGCCACCACTAGGTGTCGCCCTACGACCCTCTACATTCGATCGATCGTACATGGCGTCTCCCGCACTCAGGCGGCGCCGGGCGCCCGGCTCCGGAGGGTCCTCCCACACTCATGCTCCGGGGGCGGGCGGGGGGAGGGGGCAACAAACGGACAGCAGGGCAGGGATCTCACCCACCGCCTCAAACAAGGGGCACAAAGGCCACCGGCCGTTATTACGCCGGCCGAGACATAGTGAAGTTTGGCCTGGACTCGGGCCTACCCCAGTCAGCCGACCATGAAAGTGAAAGGAAGGAAAGCGAAAGGAAAAACAAACAATCAAACAAGGAGAAAATGACTTGTTATCACGCCAGTCACCCCAGAATACAGTGAAATCAGGGATGGCCGGCCGACCCCCTCAGATGACGAAAGTGAAAGTATGACAGGAAGCTATGAAAAACGGGTGAATCACTCTCTAAGATGGCGGCTCAGGTCACAGAGTGTCACTGGCCGGCCAGTTACAAGACCACACTGATGTGAGACTCGGCGAGTGGGACGGAGGGAGGGAGGGAGGGAGGGAGGCGGCGATGGCAGGTCTGCGCCATTTCAGTCCCCTTTTTAAAAACATTTTACCACTTTCTTCAGAGTTGTGTGGTGTCCCCTCCCCCAACCCACCACAGTTTGCTTCTTGAATCAATTAGACACCCTCCCCCACTCCCAGTGTGCTTAAGAAGAAAGCCTGCACGGCCTAGGTCAGTAATTAAAAGAAATCAGACAGATATGTATCTCCCTGCACAAAATCTAACTCTAAATGTGAAATCTTCCACACTGGAACAGTGAGCCTGATTTCGATCAGGCAGGCCAGTAAGCAGGTGAAACTACACACACACACACACACACACACACACACACACACACACACACACACACACACAGGAAATAATAAAGTGCCAGGCAAATACTAACAATCGAAAAGGAAATATAAAACAAAAAAAAACAAAAACAAAAAACGATCGCCTGGTCCACAAGGTGAGCTCCAGGCCAGGACAGCTAGGCAGGTTTTATTACACAGAGAAAAACATGGAAAAACAAAAAACAAACAAGCATAGAAAAATCCAACATCTTTCTTCATCCAGCACTTGGGAGGCAGAAGTAGGCAGATGTCAGTGAGTTTGAGGCAAGCTTGCCTGCCTGCCTGCCTGCCTGCCTGCTCTAACAAAATGAGCTAGCTTCAGGCCAGGCCAGCCCAGATTGTTACACAAAGAAAATGTGTCTGGAAAACCAGAAAACAAACAAGAATTTTTTTTTTAAATCCATCATCTTAAATCCCAGCACTTGGAAAACAGAAATAGGCAGATCTCAGTGGGTTTGAGGCCAGCCTGCTCTACACAGTGAGTTCCAGGACACCCTGGGTTGGTTGTTATGCAGTGAAAAATCTGTCTTGAAAAAAACAATCAAAAACATAACAACAACAACAAAAAAATATCCGGCATGCCTTCATGATCAAAGTTGTACAGCCAAGAGGACTAGAGTGAACATGTGCCTAGCAAATAAAATAAAAGCTAGAATCTTATAGCTTCATTAAAGATGAGACTCTTAAAGCCAATATCACCTTAAGTCGAGAAACACCTGAAGCAATTCGCCAGGAGACAAAAAAAAAAAAAAGGTGCCCAGCGAACTGTTACTCTTATCCAAGCCCTCAGAGTGTCCCCGGGTATTTAGGGAACACCTAAAATAAAGCGTGGTATTTAGGGAACACCTAAAATAAACCTTTTCTGTTCTCGACAACCATTCCGTTCCGCTCAGAGGACATCTGGACTTTTGAAAGTTTTGTTTTTGTTTCAGGTAAGTAGCGAAAGTAGGACAGGACGCTGTGAAACACAGGCGAATCACTGTCTAGGAGGGAGGCTAAGGTCACAGAGTGTCACTGACCATCCAGTTACAAGACCACATGGGGCTGGTGCAGAAGGCTGGATGTGAGTGGGAGGGAGGGAGGGTGAGAAGGGGGTGTCTATGGCAGGTCTGTGCCATTTAAGTCTCCCTTTTAAAAATATTTTACCACTTTCTCACGCTTGCTTTTGCCTTTGCTGGTGTGTTTCCGGCTGCCACCGCCAATCACACAGGCCTACCCTACCCCCCAGTTCTCAAACTAAATACTACGGAGTAATTTTACCTTTCAAGTAAATCGATCTGTCTTCTTAAATATTCTTTTACATTTATTATCTTGTTTTTTCTACATTCCAAAATACAAGATTGCCCCTAGGCTAAGGCCTCCCCTAGGAAGTCAACTTGGTCTGCTCCTATCATCTTGTTGAGGAAGGAGCAAGGTGCACCCCACCCCTCCCCAGTCTAAACAGTCAGTCCTGGCTGTCATGTTACTCACTCTGTAGACCAGGTCATGGAACCCCCTGCCTCTGCCTCCCCGAGTGAGTGCTAGTGAGACTAAAGTTAGTGGAACCACACTGCCCAGCCTGATTCCACATATGTTTTCATATTTCCTGGGAAATCCCTACCTAGACCAGACCTGCCTGCCATTCACAGACTTCCAAACCTGCCTCTGTCTCCTGAATGATGGGATTAAAGGCGTGTACTACCACACCCAGCTTTCTTTTATTTCTGTGACTCCGGGAAGGTTATTCTCTGCTTCCTGGTTTTTTTTTTCTATTACTTTATTGTACGTTAAATTTAATTTCCAATTTTATTCGTGTGTGTGTGTGTGTGTGTGTGTGTGTGTGTGTGTGTGTGTGTGTGTGTGTGTGTTGGCTAGTGACCTCACCAAGATGGCAGCAAGCATGGGACACACTTTTCAAGGTCCTTTTGTTCTCTGTGTTTCCTAGCCTCTAAAGGGCCAGAACTTAAAACCAACTTTCATGCGAACAATTGTGAGGAGGCTCTCATGATTTGGATAGCACAGTCTTACATGAAAAGTAAAACACCGTACAGGGTTACCTTCTCTCTGGGTTGAGGGAGGGAGAGAGAAAGAAAGAAAGAAAGAAAGAAAGAAAGAAAGAAAGAGAGAGAGAAAGAAAGAGGGAGGGAGGGAGGGAGGGAGGAAATGTGGATTTATAGACCAAGGGAAAAGGAAAGAGGAAGAAGGAGAAGGAGGAGGAGGAGAAGAAGAAGGCTGGGTGTTGGGGGCACAGGCCTTCAATCACAGCAGCACTGGGGAAGCAGGCAGTCACAGGTGGATCTCTAAGTTTGAAGCCAGCCTGGTCTACAGAGCAAGTTGAAGAACAGGGTCCAAAGCTACAGACAAACCCCTGTCTCAAAATACCTAACATTAATGATAATAACGCTCATGTGATTATTTTATGCATGAGTGTTCTATCCACGTGTATGTCCTTTCACCAGAAGAGGGCACCATACACCACCATGTGTTTTCTCGAAAAGCTAGAAATTCCACCTCTTTAATGTTTTTCCTGGATCCCGTGCATGCATGTGCATTGGTGAGACAGCGGGCACCTGTATGATACTGAAGCATGAGGTGGGGGCATAGGCATCCAAGCACTGTGTGGAAACTCCATGCCATTCAGGTCCATTTTATTTTATTCATTGAAAAAGGAAAGGAAGGAGAGAAGGAAAGAAAGAAGGAAGGAAGGAAGGAAGGCAGGCAGGCAGGCAGGCAGGTAGACTCACTTTGCAATCAGTATCTGGGATTTTTCTCCTGCTGCTGCCCCAAGTCCCAACAACCTCCAGAATTCTCTTTGTTCTGTGTATGCACCCACTGCTAGACTAGCTCAGCTTTCCAGCCCAACACCAGAGGCTTCATCCCATGCCCAGGCCAGGTTCCCTTAGTTTTTATTCTCATTACTTTTTGCTGTTTTTCTTCATTAATGACAAGTTTGAACCCTGTCTCGTGGTGTCTTTCCTTCATGCACTGGTTTTCTTAAGTTGCAACAGCAGGGGCACAGTTTTTCTCAGCCCTTGATGATTCCTAGAGTTGTTTTTCATGTTCAAATTCATTCATTCATTCATTCATTTTTTTCTTTATTTGTTTTTAATTTGTTATTCATTTAGGGATGAAAACTTAGAACCTGTACCGCTGTATAAGTGTTTGACATGAAAGAGAGCCAGGACAAACTACAGAACTACATAGAGAAATCTTGTCTCAGATAAACAAGAAATCACATTAAAATGTTGAGCTAACCAAGTTTTAAAAAGAAAAAGAAAGGCCACAGAAAGGATACCTCTGGTTAGAGATTTTTAAATGCTGTTTGGCCGGGCAGTGGTGGTACATGCCTTTAATCCCAGCACTCGGGAGGCAGAGGCAGGGGATCTCTGTGATTTCGAGCCTAAGCCTGGTCTACCGAGCGAGTTCCAGGACAGGCTCCAAAACAATACAGAGAAACCTGTCTCAAAAAATAAAAATGCTGTTTGACCATTTGACTGGTGGGTGATAGCAAGCACCTTTAATCCCCAGCACTGGGGAGTCAGCCAGAGCTCTGTGACTTTGAGGGCAGCCTGCACTACAGAGTAAGTTCCAGGACACAGAGAAATCTTCTCTCTCTCAGAAAAAATAACAAAAAAAGCAAAAAATCAGTTTTGAGCAGGGAGTTTTCACACACACACACACACACACACACACACACACACACACACACACACACACCAATTTACCCCAAAAAATTCCAGTGCACCACTGTCTAATTTGGAGGAACAATGCAATTTTCTTTGGTGTTATTGACAGTTGTTAACAAGGAGAAAGTGACTGTCTTTCTTTCACCATTCATTCTCTCTTTCCCCACCATGATAATCCCCATACCACATGTTTGGGTAAGTGCAAATTGCTGTACTACATTCATGCCACCAACCACCCCTCCTGTTGGCTAAGAGTTTTTCACCTGACAGACAGACTGGAACAAAATGGCATCAGAGTTGTGTGGTGTCCCCTCCCCCAACCCACCTCACTTTGCTTCTTTCTTGAATCAATTAGACACCCCTCCCCCACTCCCTGTGTGCTTAAGAAAAAAGCCTCAGCCAGGCAAATACTAACAATCAAAAAGGAAATATAAAAAAAAAATCGCCTGGTCCACAAGGTGAGCTCCAGGCCAGGACAGCTAGGCAGGATTTTTTACACAGAGGAAAAACATGGAAAAACAGAAAACAGAAAACAAACAAGCATAAAAAAAAACCCCAACATCTTTCTTCATCTCAGCACTTGGGAGGCAGAAGTAGGCAGATGCCAGTGAGTTTGAAGCCAGCCTGCCTGCTCCAAAAAACTGAGCTAGCTCCAGCCAGGATTGTTACACAAAGAAAATGTGTCGGGAAAACCAGAAAACAAACAAGAACTTTTTTTTAAATCCATCATCTTAAATCCCAGCACTTGGAAAACAGAAGTAGGCAGATCTCAGTGGGTTTGAGGCCAGCCTGCTCTACACAGCGAGTTCCAGGACACCCTGGGTGGGTTGTTATGCAGTGAAAAATCTGTCTTGAAAAAAATATCAAAAACATAACAACAAAAAAATCCCACCAACAAGCAACTGACAGTCATCCATAACTCTAATTTCGGCAGACTCACTCCCTTCTTCTGATGTGCAAAGGCACCAGGCACCAGAGAGAGAGAGAGAGAGTGAGAGAGAGAGAGAGAGACAGAGACAGAGAGAGACAGAGACAGAGACAGAGACAGAGACCACTGGTCGACCTCGATGTTGACTTTTATAATATAGAAGTGTACATGCGGACTCACAAATAAATAAACAAATAAATAAATAAATAAATAATTTGTTAATGAAACAACTAAAGGGTGCACAGATAAATGGGTGAATAAGTAGATAGAGAAACAGAGGATCTACCGCCATCTGCTGGTATAGAAGTGTACATGCACGCACACACACACAACACAAATAATAAAAAGTAAATAATTAACAGGTAGGTAAATAAAATAAGTAGATGATCTCTGTCACACACACAGAAAAAAGAAAAAACTCAGATAATAAACAATTTAAATAGATAAATAAATAATTCGACCAACGAAGGAGCAGGTAACGAATAAGCCCATCGATGGACGTACCAAAAATAGGGACAACTGGTCGACCACGATGTGGACCTTTATAATACTTTAAAAAAAGTCACTGCTGTTCACTGTGACGTCACTACTGTGCGCCAGAAAGTCACTGCTGTTCACTGTGACGTCCCTACTGTGCGCCAGGAAGTCGCTACTGTGCGCCAGGAAGTCGCTTGCGTGTTCACTGTGACGTCACTACTGTGCGCCAGGAAGTCACTACTGTGCAACAGGAAGTCGCTAGTGTTCACTGTGACGTCACTACTGTGCGCCAGGAAGTCACTGCTGTTCACTGTGACGTCACTACTGTGCGCCAGGAAGTCACTACTGTGCAACAGGAAGTCGCTAGTGTTCACTGTGACGTCA
>NW_024429562.1:0-2132 GCF_017639785.1 Mesocricetus auratus
TAAACCGATCCCCAAACCTAACAATAATCCTAAACCTAACCCTAACCCTAACCCTAATCTTAAGCCTAAACTTAACACTAACCATAAACCCTAACCGGAATTCAAACCCTAATCCTAACCAACCCTACCCATATCTCTAAACCTAAACCTACCATAACCCTATCCCTAAACCTAACCTTAATCCTAACCCTTAACCTAACCCTAGCCCTAACCTTAACCCTAACACTAACCTCTAACCCTAACCCTAACTCTTACTCTAACCATAACCTAAACCTAACCCTATACCTAATCCTATCCCTAACCCAAAACCTAGCCCTAAAATAACTCTAACCCTAACTCTAATCCTAACTCTAACCCTAAGCATGACCCTAAGCCTAATTCTAACCCCTAACCCTAACACTATCCCTCTAACCCTAACCTTAACACTAACTCAAATGCTAACCCTAAATTCTAAACCTAACCCTAACCCTACCCTAACCCTAACCCTATCCATAAACCTAACCCTAATCCTAAACCTAACCTTGAACCAAACCATAACCATAACACTAACACTAGCCATAACCCTTACATTATACTAACCTTAATCATCTAACCCTAAACATAACCCTAACAATAATCCTTTCCATCAGGTTTCAAGTGGTTACAAATGTTATTTTGAAAATATTTTTGTACCGTTAATTTTCAATACGTTAGGCATGCAGATTCTCACACAGTGTTGTATCGTTACTTTTCAAGGAGGTACACATAAAGATTCTCATAGAGTGTTATGTAGTTAGTTTTCAAGAAGTTATGCATGTAGATTATCAAACAGTGTTGTACCATATTCAAGATGTTACATATGTAGATTTTCAGACAGTAATGTATCCTTAGTTTTCAATAACTGACACCATACCCATAACCCAAAACCTAACCCTAACACTAACAATACCATTACCCTATCCCTAAACCAAAACCTAACCCTAAACCTAACTCAAACCCTAACCATAATCCTAACCTTAACTCTAACTATAAAGCTAAACCTAAAACCTAACCCTAACGTAGCCCTAACCCTAACACTAATCCTAAACCTACCCTAACACTATCCTGAAACCTATCCCTAATCCTAACCCTAACCGTAACCTAACCTTAACCTTAGCCATAAACCTTACCTAATAGTAACCTTAACCATCTAACCATAACAATAACCCTCACCGTTAGGTTTCAAGTAGATACACATGGAATTTTGAACACATTTTTGTACCGTTAGTTTTCAATACGTTAGGCATATATTTTCTCACACAGTGTTGTATCGTTACTTTTCAAGGTGATACACATGAAGCTTCTCATAGAGTGTTATACAGTTAGTTTTCAAGAAGTTACGCATGTAATTTCTCACACAGAGTGGTATTGCTGGTTTTCAGGTTTTCAGATTTTCACACAGTATTGTATCATTAATTTTCAATATGTTACACTAGTAGATTATCACACTGTGTTGTATCTTTAGTTTTCAATAAGTTACACGTGTAGATACTTACACAGTGCTGTATCTTTAGTTTTCAATAAGTTACACCTGTAGATTCTCACACAGTGTTGTATCCATAGTTTTCAATAAGATACATGGATAGAATATCTCACACACCGTTGTATCGTTAGTTTTCTAGAAGTTATGCAAGTAGTTCCTCACACAGTGTAGTATTGATGGTTTTCAAGAGGTATCGCTTAAGATTCACATAGACTGTTGTGTCTTCACTTAGCCATAATATACATATGTAGTTTCTCACACAGTATTGTATCCATAGTTTCAGGCAGTTAAACATGTAGAATCTCACACAGCGTTGTATCGTTAGTTTTCAATAACTTACACGTGTAGAATCGCACACAGTGTTGTGTCATTAGTTTTCAATAATTTACATGTGTAGATTCTGACAAAGTGTTGGATCATTAGTTTTTAATAAGTTGCAAGTGTAGAATCTCACACAGAGTTGTATCTTTAGTTTTCAAGAAGTTACTCATGTAATTTCTTACACAGTGTTGTATTGTTAGTTTTCAATGAGGCACACGTGTAGAATTCACAGAGCGTTGTATCGTTAGTTTTCAAGAAGATATGCATGTAGTTTCGCACACAGTGTTGTATCGCTAGGTTTCAAGTAGTT
>NW_024429563.1:0-1059 GCF_017639785.1 Mesocricetus auratus
ACAACTCCCCCAAGATATCCTTGACCCCCACACACTTCTAAACCCTACACACACACACACACACACACACACACACACACACACACACACATCACTCACTCACTCACTCAAATGGGTAACTAAGAAATAAAAAAAGCAGTCCACTTCCTGGTACACACCTTCAAACCTAGCATGTGGGAGGCTGAGGCAGGTGGATATCTAGGAGTTAGAGGTCAGCTTTGTCTACAGAATGAGAACCAGGACATCCAGAGCTGCACAGAAACCCTGTCTCAAAAACAAAACAAAACAAAATATTGGGTCTGAAGAGCACTTGCTGCTTTTCGAAGGGATCTGAGTTTGTTTCCCAGCAATCACACTGGGAGTCTACCCAGTGGATATGTAGCCATATGCCACTGCACCCATCTACAGTGGGAACAGCAGTTTCCTACTGGAATGCTGGTCTGGCTGCCAGAGTGACATCTTCAAGTGTCCTGTCATGCCTTCATTCAAAGGCCAGTTTCTCAGGGCTCCATCTGCCAAGAGGAAGTGAGTACCAAGTAGACTAGAAACCTGAGAGGGGGTTCTCTGCAGGCAGCAACAAGGTTTAGTTGTCTCGCAGTAAGGGGTGTTGTGAGTGGACATGGATTCTTGGCCCTCTCCAAGCAAGCCAAATGAATAGCAAGATGGGAAGAGGGTACCATAGCACCCCTCTGCTCTCAGCTCTACGGATCTCTCAGTAGGGAAGGTGCCAAATGCAGGGGTGTCCACACTGGGACCTCAGATGGGTCCTGCCTTTAAGGTTCCCCACCTCTCTATCGTGCTAGTGTTCTGCCCAATCAGCATCCCAAGATCCCTGAAGTGAGAACACAAGAGGATGTGGCAGAGGAGGAGACTCTAGGAGGAGCTGCAGAGAGCAGCAAGCATCTGTCAGGTGTACAGATATGGAGCCCACTCATGACTTCTGCACAATGTGGGCTCAAGTACACATGAGTTCTCCTGATGGTTGTGAGCAGAGACACAAGCTAGTCAGGGATGAGTACAAGGTTGGTGCTGGGGTCATGGGGATCCAGAAATGAAGGA
>NW_024429564.1:0-691 GCF_017639785.1 Mesocricetus auratus
CCCTCCTTGTGGGTGGGAGCAGAACCAGTAAAGCAATGTCAGCAGATCCCCAAGGTTCAAGGAGACCTGGCTTCAGTCTACAGGCCAGGAAATCCCAGAGTGGGCAGGCAGAATTCGAGCCTGAGACAGGGCCCCATGCTCATCTCTACCTCGTTTTGTGATTTGAGTTGCCCATCAAATCATGGTTACTTGATCCACCAGGGGAGAGTCATCCTTGGTTAATGGATCAAAATTTTTTAAATGGTCAGGTCTTTATCTCAGAATTCTGACTCTCTCTGCCTGCTAAGTTTTGGAATTAAAGGATGCAAAACCACCTTGACGATGCAAAGTTGTCGGGTTTTATTTTGAGCGTATGTATAAGTGAAAGAATCTTGGCTGATCTCGACTAACTCTGTATAGAAGGATATTCACAAACTCACAGAGATGTGCTTGCCTCTGTCTCCTGATTATTGAAGTTAAAAACATGTACATTAATGTGTGGCAAGAAACAGTTTTATTTGAAATTCAAAAGAAAACCTGGCATTTTGAGAAACGAAGAAGAAAACCACAACGTTTAGTGGGTCAGTCTACCAATCTCTACACTTTTATATTTTGATTTGTGATTAAAACTGTGAGTTTTGACCAAATAATAGGAATCCTGTTAAAAATAATGATATTGTTCTGGAGAGATTTCTTAGAGGTTTTAAGGACA
>NW_024429565.1:0-828 GCF_017639785.1 Mesocricetus auratus
AAGAGGATTGAGACAAGATCCTCTGAATGGATGGGGAACACAGCTAGGGGTGTGGGGTAGTGGGACCTGGAAAGAAGAGAGGGGGTGAAGAGGAAGAGAGTTGGTCATGGGGGAACAGGGAGTTGAGGGGGTGGGGGTAGAATAGGGTGAAGAGGGAATCATAAGATCGAATACAATCAGGCACCATAGTGTCCTCGAGTGATCTAAAGGGATAACACCAATTGGCAAGCTAAGTAATAGTGGAGAGACCACCTCGAATGCCCATTCCTGATAATGAACATGATGTCTATAACCATCCAGGAGCCTTCATCCTGTGACTGATGGAAGCAGAGGCAAACACACAATCACTGAACTGAACCCAAGGAACCCAGTGACAAAGAAAGAGGAGTGATGAGAAAATTGGCAAAGAATGGGCTGGCAAAACCAGCAGAGACAGCTGATCTGAACAGGGGAGTGCTCTTGGACCCCAGACTGACAGTGGGGAGGCCAGAATGGGACTGATCTGGACCCCCCAAATGTGAGTGTCAGTGAGAAGGCCTGGGCAACCTATGGGGCCCTGAGCTGTGGATCAGTGTCTATCCCTGGTATACAATCTGTCTTCATGTGCCTATAGCACAAAGAGAGATGCTCTCTCAGCCTGGACTCTTAGGGGAGTGCCTTGACCCTACCAAGAGTAAAATGATAGACTCTAGATATCCCCTATGTGGAAGGATTTGGCAATAGGGTGGGAGGGAGGGTGGAAGGGGAGTGCGGGAGGAGGGGAGGGAGAGGGAACTGGGATTGACATGTAAAACAAGCTATTTAAAATTAAAATAAAACATGATAAAA
>NW_024429566.1:0-2505 GCF_017639785.1 Mesocricetus auratus
TCATGAAGTCAAGTAAAAGCCACAGAATTCATAATACCTTCTGCTGATGGTAATCTGTATAGCTGCTCTCCAGCAGCTGTTGACATAAGGGTCTTCTCAACCAAGTATCAGTTGTCTCCATCCAGATTCTCTGACAGGCCAGGCTGCCTAAGAGTTGATAACTCAAGGGAGGAGGATGCAATTATCTAATATTAGCCAAGAAGAAAAGGCTCAATGACGACTACACTTCTCATGATGGGTCTTTCATACTAAGCTTCTTAGCTGAATGGCATTTTCTTACAAGCCCTTTTCATAAGAAAACTATGTTTTATGCCATTTTGCTTTTCCAACTTTCTATTTCTGTACAGAAATATATGGGGTCAGGTTGAATTCTTCTAAAGAAATATATGACATTCACATATCCCTGCATTATAATGTCAAATTATCACTCATAGGTACTCCAATATCTCTTAAATTCTTACATCTGAAAAATATAATCGGCTGATTTAGTCCCCAACAGAGAGGGAGGAAGGATATGAAAGTATGACCTTCACATGTTAGATGTAAATGGAGACTTAACAGCACAAATAACTCCAAAGAACAGTACAGAAACTGATGTGACCTTGGGAGGCTGAGGAGAATATTGTGGTATAGACTTTGAGATTCATTATAAAACTGTAAATATACATTTACCATTATTGACAATGCAATTTCAACCATTTTTTGCTGTTGCCATATAATATTTTATCCTTGTTTTCAAAGACAGAAACAAAGTACTCTTTATTTTACAATTTAGTGTGTTGGATATTTTCAAGAACATTATATATTACTTCTGTCATCGTTGAGTATGAATTTAGTTCATCACAGTTAGGTATTAGAGTGTATGTACATTGGACAGAAAGTAGATGAAACCAATCCTCTGTTAGTGATCACAGGGAGAGAGACAGAAATTAGATATACTGAAAGGTGAAGTTAGGCAAAAACTTTGTTTTGTACAAAGGAGTATAGCTCAAAAATAGAGGTTCTCAATTTGCTGAGTGTTTCTTCCCTAAAACAAGGGTTAATTGTTTACAATCTCTCATTTTCAAATTGTACACTGACATTCTCACATATTAGTAAATTAATGTAAATTTCATAACATTGCTTAAGCATTTTTCTCAAGAAGTAAATTCAAATGAAATTTTAATATAACTATTCATGCAAATAGATCCTAAGATAAACTAAAGGAAAAGCCCATTTTTAATTGAGTATTTCTTCTGTTTGATTTAGCTCAATGCTTTAAAGACTGCAACCCTGTTAGGCTGCTATTAGCATTTTAATAATGGGCTTCCATCAATAGAAAGCAGATCAACATATTCTTGTGTTATTTGTCAAAACAAACATTAAGAATACAAGACAGTTGATCCAAATATTGCTGAGCTAAATTTAAGTGCATGTCAGTGAAATACTGGCAAGATTTGCTTCCAAAACTCTGGCACAATTCTGTTCACATTGTCATATCTATAAACCATAGCTGGTAATCATTTCTAGATCAACAATCAGTGTAAACTGCTGAAAAGTTTATATTTCTAAGCACTATCCTTATAGTTTACAATCTCAGAGTCCCTCATCCTTTTCATTTGCTCGTAACATGATAATCACTTCTATGAATTTAAATGGTTGTTTTAAGTAGCCGAAGAGACGGCTCTTGGGTTACAAGTGCTTGTTCCTCATCTACAGTACCGTGGTTCATTTCCAAGCACCCATATCAAAGAGTTCACCTGTGGCTTGAGTTCCAGGAGATCTGACACTTTTTTCTTACCCCAGAAATACCTACAAGCATGTAAGGAACATAAAGGCAAACAGTTTAAAGACAAACCGTTACATACTAATGCACTTATATACAAATAAGTGATAATTAAATATACATATATACACATATAAATTTAAAATCTTAGAAGTGCTCTGGTGCTATGTAACAATTACAATGATAGTAAAAGATAAATATCATTGACTGCATATCAAATTCTTGTTAATGTGAACTAATATAAAGCCTGTCACAAGCAGAAAGGTAATATTGATATGATTTTTTGTCATTCAGGGTCTGAACCTCCTTTAAGGTTGAAAGTTTTATCCAATGTTCCTCTGCTTTTCCATTTTCATGCCATGAATATGACATTATAGAGTGTCATGTTAGGTTTCTCTTGTATGTGCTATCAATTCTTTGAATCACTTAACAGTAAGTGATTTGATGGATTTTTCCCATACATAGGCTTAGGTTGTAGTCTTTTAGACGAAGTGCTAGGAGCTGGAGAGGACTCAGTTGTCCCTGCATACCCTTACACAGGACCAGCTGAAATCCCAGCACAAATATGTTGAATCACAGCCATCTGCAACTCTACTTCCAGAGAATTCAACATCCTCTTTGGGCTTCCACAGGAACAAGACATACAAAAAGTACACAAACATATATGATTGCAAAACAGATATACACATTAATAAACATGCTTTAAAGCATAAACTTTACATGTATCATGACATTTTTAG
>NW_024429567.1:0-505 GCF_017639785.1 Mesocricetus auratus
CGCCAAAGACAATTTATGCTGGAGAGGATGTGGAGAGAGAGGAACACTCCTCCACTGCTGGTGGAAGTTCTGACTCATACAGCCTCTTTGGAAATCAGTATGGAGATTCCTCAGGAAAATGGGAATTAATATACCACTAGACCCAGCAATTCAACTATTAGGCATAAATCCAAATGAGGTAAGTTCATACAACAAGGGCATCTGCTCTACTATGTTCATAGCAGCATTATTTGTAATAGCCAGGACCTGGAAGCAACCTAGATGCCCCTCAACTGAAGAGTGGATAAAGAAAATGTGGTACATTTACACAATGGATTATTCCTCAGCAGAAAAAAACAATGGAATCTTGAAATTTGCAGGGAAATGGACAGCACTGGAAGAAACCATCCTGAGTGAGGTAACACAGTCGCAAAAAGACAAACATGGTATGTACTCACTCATATATGGATTTTAGATATGGATCAGGATAGTGCCAGTCTGCACTTCCACTGATAGAGAGTCTGGG
>NW_024429568.1:0-5445 GCF_017639785.1 Mesocricetus auratus
TGGTGGGAGAGAAGATCTAGAGTCTGGGGTGCTTGGCTCCTGCCAACTCTTACAGCTGATTAACACCTTCAGCAAAGTGGCAGGCTACAAGATCAACTCAAGAAAATCAGTAGCCGTACTATATACAGATGGTAAAAGGGCTGAAAGAGAAATCAGAGAAACATCACCCTTTACAATTGCCACAAACAACATAAAATACCTTGGGGTAACGCTAACCAAACAAGTGAAAGACCTGTATCGTAAGAACTTTGAAACTTTAAAGAAAGAAATTAAAGAAGCCCTCAGAAAATGGAAAGATCTCCCATGCTCTTGGATAGGTAGGATCAATGTAGTAAAAATGGCAATCCTGCCAAAAGCAATCTACAGATTCAATGCAATCCCCATTAAAATCCCAGCACAATTCTTCACAGACCTTGAAAGAACAATAATCAATTTTGTATGGAAAAACAAAAGACCCAGGATAGCCAAAACAACCCTGTTCAACAAGGCAACGTCCGGAGGCATCACTATCCCTGACCTCAAGCTCTATTATAGAGCTATAGTCCTGAAAACAGCTTGGTATTGGCACAAAAATAGACAGGCAGACCAATGGAATCGAATTGAAAATCCGGGTATTAACCCACACACGTACGAACATCTGATCTTTGACAAAGAAGCTAAAAATATACAATGGAATAAAGAAAGCATCTTCAACAAATGGTGCTGGCATAATTGGAGACTGGCATGTAGAAAAATGCGGATCGATCCATGTTTATCGTCCAAATGGATCAAAGACCTCAACATAAATCCAGCCACACTGAACCTCTTAGAAGAGAAAGTGGGTGGTACCCTTGAACGAATTGGTACAGGAGACAGCTTCCTGAACATAACACCAGTAGCACAGACAGAGAGATCAACAATTAATAAATGGGACCTACTGAAACTGAGAAGCTTCTGTAAGGCAAAGGACACAGTCAGCAAGACAAAAAGGCAGCCCACAGAATGGGAAAAAATATTCACTAATCCCACATCTGACAGAGGGTTGATCTCCAAAATTTAAAAAGAACTCAAGAGGCAAGTCTTCAAAACAGCAAAGGATCCAATTAAGAAGTGGGCTGCAGAACTAAATAGAGAGTTTTCAATAGAGGAGTCTAAAATGGCTGAGAGGCACTTGAGAAAGTGCTCAACATCCTTAGCCATCCGGGAAATGCAAATCAAAGCAACTCTGAGATACCATCTCACTCCTGTCAGAATGGCTAAAATCAAAAACACCAATGACAATTTATGCTGGAGAGGATGTGGTGAAAGGGGGACACTCCTCCATTGCTGGTGGGAGTGCCAACTGGTTCAGCCACTTTGGAAAGCAGTATGGAGATTCCTCAGAAAAATGGGAATAAACCTACCAAAAAACCCAGCAACTGCACTCTTAGGCATATATCCAAAAGATGCCCATTCGTATAACAAAGATGTCTGTTCCACTATGTTCATAGCAGCTTTATTTGTAATAGCCAGAACTTGGAAGCAACCTAGATGTCCCTCACCCGAAGAATGGATAGAGAAAATGTGGTACATCTACACAATGGAGTACTATTCAGCAGAAAAAAATAATGGAATCATGAGATTCGTAGGCAAATGGATGACACTAGAAGAAACCATCCTGAGTGAGGTAACCCAGTCACAAAAAGAGAAACATGGCATGTACTCTCTCATATATGGATTTTAGACATAGATCTGGGGAGTGCCAGCCTACAATCCTATTGCCAGAGAGTCTGGGAAACAGAAACTTCATTTACTGGCTGGTTAAGTACTGAGCTGAACTCAAGAAAGCCAGTATCAGAGAGGGAGGACTGATGATCAAAGGGATTAAGACTGGGCTGGTTGAACCCCCAGAAACAGCTGACCAGACAAAGGTTAGCTCTTGAATCCCAGGCATCAGCCTGGGAATCCAGCATGGGTCTGATCAAGACCCCCTGAATGTGGGTGTCAGTGAGGAGGCCTAGGTAATCTATTGAGCCTTGGACAGCAGATCAGTACCCATCCCAAGTATACACACAGTCTCTGGACTCCCATAGAACAATGTGAGGTGCACTCTCACCCTGAACTCTTGGGGAAGGGTCTAGGCCCTGCCCTATATGAAATGACAGACTATGGACACCCCCATGGAGGGCCTCACCCTCCCTGGGGGAATGAGGGGATAACGGGGGGGATGGAGGGAGGGCACGGGAGGAGGGGAGGGAAAGGGAGAGGGACCTCGTACTGACTTGTGAAGCAACCTTGTTTCTTATCTAAATTTAAAATGGAAAATAAAAAAAATTAATAAACAAAAATGTTGTATCCTTACTTTTCAATAAGTTACACGTGAAGATTCTCACACAGTGTTGTATGATTTGTTTTCAAGAAGTTACTCTAGATTCTCCCCCAGTATTGTATCGTTAGTTTTCAATAAGTTACACTTGTAGATTCTCACAGAGCTTTGTATCATTAGTTTTCAAGAAGTTACGAATATAGATTCTCACACAGTGATGTATCGTTAGTTTTCTATAAGTTAAACACATAGTTTCCCACACAGTGTTTTGTGGTTTGTTTTCAAGAAGTTACACGTGTAGTTTCTCACACAGTGTTGTATCATTAGTTTTCAAGAACTAAGACACATTGTATCTTGCAAAGTATATTGTGTTTTGTTTTCCAGAAATTACAATTAGTAGATTCTCACATAGTGTTGTATCATTAGTTTTCAAGAAGTTACAAATATAGATATTACATGTGTTGTATCGTTATTTTTCCAGAAGATAAAACACATAGTTTCTCACAGAGTGTTTTATGGTTTGTTTTCAAAAAGTTATGCTTGTAGATTCTCACACAGGGTTGTTTCGTTAGTTTTCAATAAGTTTCACGTGTAGATTCTCAGACCGTTTTGGGACCTTTACTGTAAAGAATTTACGCATATAGATTCAAACACAGGGATGTACGGTTACTTTTCAATAAGATACAAGTCTAGTTTCTCACACAGTGTTGTGTCATTGGTTTTAAATAAGTTACAGGTGTAGGTTCTCAGACAGTGTTGTTTCGTTAAATTTCAGGTAGTTACAGGTGTACATACTCACAAAGTGTTGTATCTTTAATTCTCAGTAAGTTACACGTGTAGTTTCTCAAACAGTGATGTATCTTTAATTTTCAATAAGTTACACGTGTAGTTTCTCAAACAGTGTTGTATCTTTAATTTTCAATAAGTTACACGTGTAGATTCTCAGACAGTGTTGTGTCTTTATTTTCAAGAAGTTACGCATATAGTTTCAAACACAGGGTTGTATCGTTACTTTTCAATAAGATACACATTTTGATACAATGTGTTGTATCACCATTTTAAAAGCAGTTACACAAGTAGATTCTCACACAGTGTTGTTTCGTTAGTTTTCAATAAGTTACACGTGTAGATTCTCAGACTGTGTTCTATTGTTGATTTTCAATAATTTACACGTGTGGATTCCCAGACAGTGTTGTATCGTTAGTTTTCAGAAAGTTGGCTTATCGTTAGTTTTAATAATTTAAAATATAGGTACTCACACAATGTTGTATTGTGTGTTATCAAGATGTTACATAGTATCCCACAAAGTGGAGTTTCCTTTGTTTTCAGTAAGTTATGGGAATAAATGTGCAGGCATCTTTGTATAGTTAGTTTTGCAGAAGTTACACATGTAGTTTCTCATACAGTGTTCTATTGTTAGTTTTCAAGTAGTTACATGTGTAGATTCTCAGACAGTGTAGTATCGTTATTTTTCCTTAAGTTACTAATGTAGTTTCTCAGACAGAGTTATTTTTTTAGTTTTCAAGAAGTTAAGCACACAGATTCCACACAGTGTTGTATTGTTTGTTATTAAGAAGGTGCATATGTAGATTCTCTCACAGTGTTGTATCATTAGTTTTCAAGTAGGTACACATGTAGTTTCCCACACAGTGTTGTATCTTTAGTTTTCAATAAGTTAAACGTGTGGATTCCCAGACAGTGTCATATTATTAGTTTTCAAGAAGTTACTCTTACAGATTGTCACAGAATGTTGTATCAGTTGTTTTCAATACGTTACAGGTTTAGATGATCAAGACAGCGTTGTATCATTAGTTTTCAAGTATTTCCACAATTTGACTCGCACACAGTGTTGTTTGATTAGTTTTCAAGTAGTTACACATGTAGTTTCTCACACAGTGTTGTATGGTTAGTTTTCATATAGTTACATGTGCAGATTCGCACACAGTGGTGTGTTGTTAGTTTTCAAAAATTTACACGTGTAGATATTCACAAAGTATTGTATTGTTAGTTTACCAGATGTTAATAAAATAGGCTCTCACACAGAGTTTGTTAGTTTTCAAGAAGTTAAGCACATAGATACTCAGACAGTGTTGTATTGTATGTTTTTAAGAAGTTGTATATGTAGATTCTCTCACAATGTTGTTTCGTTAGTTTTCAAGGAGTTATGCTTACAGTTTGATAAAAATTGTTGTATCATTAGTTTTCAATACATTACATGTGTAGATAATCACAGTGTGTTATATGTTTAATTTTCAGTTAAGTTCCACTCTAGATTATAAGACAGTGTTGTATCGTTAATTTTCAATAATTTACACGTGTAGATTCTCTCATAGTGATGTGTCGTTAATTTTCAATAGGCTACACGTGTAGGTAGATTCTCAGACAGTGTTGCATCGTTAGTTTTCCAGATGTTACTAATGAAGTTTCTCACACAGAGTTATTTCGTTAGTTTTCAAGAAGTTATCCATTCAGATTAGAACTCAGAATTCTATCGTTAGATTTCAAGAAGTTACATAGAAATATTCTCACACAGTGCTGCATTGAGTGTTTTCAAGAAGTTATTCACATAGATACTCATACAGTGTTGTACCGTTTGTTTATAAGAAATTACAAATATATATTCTCTCACAGGGTTGTATTGTTAGTTTTCAGGAAGTTATTTCACGAAGTTACTTAGAAAGATTCTCACACAGTGCTGTATCGTTAGTTTTAAAGAACATACGTACATAGATTCTCACTCAGTGTTGTATCGTTATTTTTCAAGAAGTTATGCGATCAGTTTAGAATCCACTGTTTTATCGTTAGTTTTCAAGAAGTTACATAGGTAGATTCTCACACAGTGCTGTATTGTTAGTTTTAATATGTTACACGTGTAGATTCTTAGACAGCGTTGTTCATTAGTTTTCCAGATATCAGTAATGTAGTTTCTCACACAGAGTTATTTCCTTTGCTTTCAAGAAGTTATGCACTCAATTTAGAACCCAGAGTTGTATTGTTATATTTAAAGATGTTAGGTAGAAATATATTCATACAGTGCTGTATCGTTTGTTTTCAAGAAGTAATGCCGATAGATACTCACACAGTGTTGTATCCTTAGTTTTCAATAAGTTACAACACAGTGTTGTATAATAAATTTTCATTATGTTACACGTGTAGATTTT